>NC_060275.1:112265131-112468695 GCF_021613505.1 Equus quagga
TTAGGGTTGTACTACTGCATGAGCTCACCTGTTCATAGCTGATTGTCCAGGAAGCTGCAAGATCCTGCTGAAATGAAGAAAGTTTAAGTTTTGTTGAAGGTCAGAGTCAGCATTTTGGGAAAATCAGGACGGTTTTAATTTTGGTGATGTGACTATGGGTGGTGGGCCTCCATTTTGTTTTTTCTTCAGCACACGTTTGAGTGATTCTTTCCTTTTTGTTGCTGAGCAGTAGCCCATTGTATGGATATATCACAATTTGTTTATCCATCCACTTGTTGATGGACATTTGGATTGTTTCCAGTTTGGGACTATTATGAATAAAACATTTTTGAACATTGTATACTAGGGGGTTTTTGGGGGGGGGCTGGGTGAAAGGTGAACACATATTTTCTTTTCTTTTGGATAAATACCTAGGAGTGGAATTTCAAGGTTATATAGTAAGTACATGTGTAACTTTATAAGAAACAGCCAGACTATTTTCTAAAGAGGTTGCTGGTGTGCTCCCCCACCAGAAATATCTGGTGCAAGAATAAATATCGAACCGCCTCACATTGAATGTTCTTTTCCCTATGTCCTCTCTGTTACATATCTTCTCCCTCCCCCACGCCACCCTTCTCCCCATCTGTATTTCTCCAAAGCCCATGTCCACAGTTGCCTGTTATGAAACATTAATCTCCAGGACAGAATTAGCAATCATATCTCCCAAAGCCTTCAGCATTCATTCATCCCTGTATTTAGCACTTCCCTCTTGATCCACAAATGATTATAAATCCCATCACTGGTCATGAGCCTCGCTTGAAGATGGCACATATCATTGTTGAGGCAAAGAAACTAAACCTCGATTTAATCTACCTCCAAGATGCATCCCCTTTTTAAATCATGACTGAAGTACTCTTTATCACTATGCCAAATGCCAAAAATGATGAACAATATGTTCCAGGAGAATAATGAAAAAGACAAGGCTCCATTTCCACCCCATAATTAGTTAATAATTAAAACTGCCTGCAAGTTACTGTAAGAGTAACAACTGGTGTAGAGCTGTGGCTTCACCTGGAAGTAGTATATTGGTGAGCGTTTCACTCCCGGCTCTTGAATTAAAACATTTCATTATTCAAAGAGCTTCTAGCAATATCCAAACATACTAATTCCAAAAGCTCATTCTCAAAAGCCTTGTTCTATTGGATACTATGCTAGGTTGACTAAAAGGCTCATAAAAAATGAAATAATACGGCCAGAAAATATCTAAGAAGTCATGATGTCCATCCCCTTTTCTTCAAGTAAGGCATGTTTTAGCCTCTGTGCATGGAGGAATTGATTCCATGCGATTCTTAAAGTTCTTCAGAGAACATGCCACCACTCCCTGTAAGCTCTCTCATAGTTAGGACAGTTCTTCTCATATCAAAGTCAAGCCCAACCATCTCTTCTTGTGCAGCCCTCTTTGGTTTCAGCATCATAATTGGTCACAAAAACTCCAAATGCTACCAAACTAGGGACATCACTTTTATGTATTTGAGACGTTCACCAGGACTCACCAAAATTCCACTATAACATGGTTCTGAATCAGATATACTGTTGTCCAAGCTCTAACTTCTGAAACATGAAAGTTCCAGAATAGTCCTAATATAACACTCTTACACACATCCACACATCGTCTGGGTCCAGGATCTCAGTGAGGATGCATAAACTTCAGCCACATTAGAATCAGTGGTTACTGCAAAGTGAAGAGAAATAGCATGGAGGCTGGCAGCTGATGCACAATCCCCAGATATAAGATTAACCATCACCTTTTAAGGATAAGATCCCTGAACACAGAAACATTGGAGAGGTCACTTCTTCCTTTCTCCTACTTTTACTGTCCTAACCACCTGTGATGATCTCTGTGTAGACATTCCTAAGTAGCTCTAGAGAAGCATTCCCTTTGCATGAACCAATTCCACTCTGTTAAAAAATAAAAACAAGCGATTTCTTTAAATTTAGTCTAAACTCTCATAACTTCATGTCATGATGTCTTTGTGGTCTGAAATTAAAGAATCAGTAATACATTTAATCGCCCTAATTGGTAGTTACAGATCTTATCTTCAATTTATACACGCAATCTCCTCTGGCGTATTTTAAAGTCAGCTTTGAGGGTTTACTGTATAATTTGCAAACGATTTTTTCACTAACAATTGTCTTGCCTTGGTCGGGGCCTTGATCACATCCCCCCTGGATCCTCACCAGCCCTCCCAAGCTGCTCACATTGAGCTCACGTGCCGGCCTGTTCCTATCCTCCATCTCCTCCAGTAAAAGACCACACGGAGTGGCCGCCCTACTTATAGGACTTCAGTGGCTCTGCCCAGACTTTGGGAGGAAGTTGAGGCACCTTATAAGGCTCTTCATCCTCTTGCTCTGATCTCTCCCCTCCTCCCCTCCGTCCCTTCCCTCCAGCTGTACCAAACAGCTGCCCTAGGTGTCAGGGTACTGCGGGTCTTCCGTCCTTTTCATATGCTGCAGCCTCTGCCTGGAATTCTCTTTCCTGGACTTGAAGCCTCAGATTAGCCATCATCTTCTCTAGGCATCCACTCTCTACCATGATGCCTCCCAACATTCATGAAATGACACCCAGAGAAACAATAACACTTGAATGACACCAAGTAATGAATGGATTGAGGTGAAAGGAGAGGCCACCAGAGGTTTCTCTGGCCAGAGAGGTCAGATTGTGTCCACTCCATGCCCCACCCAGCCACTCTGAAAGGCGCAGGAGGTGAGTGTCTTGGTACCTCTCCAACCCTGTGTTGGCATACCCACTGAGAAACGCCTGCTCCACCGGGTGCTCTTGGTCTTCATGTCTGCTCCTGCCCTATCTTTAAACTTGTCACACAAAATGAAGTTGCTGAATTATCCACTACAGATAAGACAAGTGCTATCATTCTGTAGGTCCCGTGAAGGCAAGGGCTGTGGCCTTTGTGAGCAGCACAGTGACCCAGCATGGTGTCCAGTGCTTTGTTGGCTCCCAGTAAGTGTGTTGACTGCTTTGCCGGCATAAACAAATGCTAGTGGGGAATCTGGTACCATGCCTTTGCACTCATGTGCAACTGCATGCATATGCGACAGGAGGGACAACTTAGCAAAGCAAACCTTGTAGCCGATTGTCTTTATTATTGGCTACAAACCAATTATTTCCCTTGCTGGTGTACTGGAGTCAGACGATTTCTAAAGGTCAACATAGAATGCATAAACGGCATTTTCTTTACATTATAAATAAGAGCATTATCCCCTCCACGAAGGAGTTGATTTCATTCTTCCTTTTTTGGGTTCAACAAAATCAACTTCTCTGAATTTGAAGAGTCTTCCGTAATTTGCCAGAACTGTTGTGATGAAGATTTTGCTTGGACTACTAGGCAGCCAAGCAATTCCAAACCCTCCTTGGGACATCCACTTCCATTCCTTCCACTGGGTTCTGTCTGAGAGCCTGCAACCAGCATCTTGTGTAGATTTCAAAATCGAAATTCAGCATTATCGTAATTACACAGAAATAGCATCATAATATATTGTCGTGGTTTGTTCTGTCTCATTCGTATTGCCAAAAAATATTTTTTTGTGGCCTAAGTCCCACTGAATAGACATCCTTACTGCACTGCCTTCATTTTGTCATGAACTTATTTTTCCTGAGAAGTTTAATTTAAGAGTTAATATCAAGGACTTTTCTGTAGCTCCATGAAAACTTAAGCATGTCTGAACAACAAAATTGAGAAGAGTTTGTCAAAAACAGAATGTATTCAGAAGAGACAGATGCTTAAATTTTCTTTTACTTACCTTGAACTGAACACTATTTCCAGAGCTAAAATTACAGACTTGCTTTGCTGCGGGCCATGGAGCAAATCAAACAAAAGCTTTCCTGGCAGCCCCCAAGCAAACCCGTGACCCCAAGCGTCCGTCACTTCTGGGGGTTGTCACCACAGCTCTTCTCTCCATAAAGAAGTATAATTAGGAAAGGACAAAAATAGGAAGTCAAGCTGTCAGTCATTTTAATTCTACATTTTTTCTGAATAGAATATTTTTCTTGGTCTATTAAAAAATACACGGCCACTCATTCAGAATCCCTTCATTAATGTGAGGCATTAATTCTAATCTGTTTTGCCATTTTGAAGAACAGTCTTCTGTTCATTTGAAAGCCCACTCTCATGATGAGGTTAACACCTGCACCTCTCAATACTGTTTCCTTTTGCTCAAACTCCTGACTTCAGTTACACAAGGCATTTTTATTATGTCCCCGTAATTTATTGGAAAGCAGAGCCCATATTGTATCCAAAAGATTAATATATGCAACAGCATTTTTAAGCTCTGAAGAAGAATACAAGCATTAGCTACCTTTATCTTTATCATCCCTTCAGCACCTAATGCACAGCAAGGACTCAGTAAACCTCTGTTGAATGAACTTAAACACGGACAAATAGGAAAGAAACAAAAGGAAATATTTCATGAGAGTGATAATGAATCCAAAATACAGAATCTCCCACGGTGCCAGCACTGCTGACCCTACAGTGTCAGTATTGTGGGCTGAAGCAGACTCCCGAGGCTGGACGTGTACCCACAGAACCAGACGTAGCTGTTATCCCTTGGGGTCATCTGGTGCCGACCTAGAATTATATTCAGTATGGACAATCCCCAAAAAGGAAAGTGACTGCATAAGCATTAGTGAACAATGAGATTTTACTGAAGAGTCCATAGGGAGCCTGAGAATATCACATCGCACATGTGAATGAGAGCTCTTCTCCCTACTCCACCCCACCAGACGCCAGCCTCCACTCTTGAGGCTTCTGTCAGGCATCCTCCTTCTCTTGATTCAACACTGTCAACAGAGAGATAAAAGGTAGTCACACTGAAGACGCTTATCAAGTGGGAGTAAAGGGGTTCCAAATTGGAGACAGAGAAAAAGAGGTATGGAGAGAAAATAGGAATAGGAAGGACATATCCCATCACAGAGCTATCATGCAAAAGACAGACAACATGCTAAACCTTGCCACTATGATAGCGATTTAAATGGGCACAGATTTTTGTGAAAGGGAGATGACAGCACATAGAAATAGCGTCACTAATACCCATGCCCCTTGCGTCACTTCAGAGAAAACAATCCAAGAACATATTCCAGCAGGAGGGGTCAATGTGTGCAGGAAGCTGCTCTGTGATGCATTGCCAATCCAACACTGGGAAAAAAGAGAGAAATGGGTGGAGCAAAAAACATGGAATAAATGTTTATTCTAGTAATTGATGGTACATCTGCACAGTGAAATGGTTTTCTTTGATTTAAAAATGTAATTAAGATGGCCACCTTGAAATATAGGAAATTACTATAATCATATTAAGTGAAAAAAAATTAAAAAGGAATAAATCAACCATGATTAGAGACTATAGTTGAATTAAAAAATACGTGCTTGGAAAAAGGTTTGGAAGTGCTTTTAGAACTTTTAAAATGGTGACCAAGACAAGACCATCAGATTATTGTTTTGTATTGTTTTGTTTATCTAATAGTTACTTCATCAGCTTTTGAGTTAAAAAGAACAAAAATATTTGACTACATTCAAAAAGGGATTTTTAAACTTAGTTATGGATCCCATATAGTTTTGACCTACCAGTTTAAACTGTTATGTAAGTGGAGAACATTTTCCACACGTAATAGTTCTCTCAAACTTATCATGGGGGACACTCCACATGCAGGCACAGAAACTAACATAAGGGCAAGATGTTTACATATGTTCTAACGAGGGGCTTTCAGATGGAGCCTTGGAAGTTCTGAACACAAATCCTCTATTTTAACTTCCCTGAAGATCAGTAAACGCACCAGTCTAACGGATAGTAACAGCAAAGACATTTTCAGACTCAGATTCCATTTTGTCTCTCAAAAACATTTATTCTAGAATAATATCACTTTGTCAGGATTTGCCCTCAAAATCCAAAAATGGTCTTAAAGCAGAATCTGACGTGAAACAATAGGAAGACAGATCTCAATTATTTTTTAAATTTGCCTGAAAGAGAAAGGGATTAGTACAAGTTATGATTCCCTAGATGAATGGCAGGCACGGTGGAAATAAAGACGAGCTATGCGTGGGATGGCCATGAAATGATCACAGGTCATACTTTAGTCGTTTCAGCCACTTTTAGAGACCACAAGCATTAACTAGTCCATCTGAAGTAGTGAAGAAAGTGATATTGAGGTGCCTCATGTGATATTTTCATTCTCTCACATTCTTTTCTTTGGAGTTAGACAAATGTTGCTATTAAATCTAGTCATCAAACCAAAAAGCAAATCCCCAAACCTACATCTTCACATTATGTAGAAGGTGCCCTCGAATGAAGCATTTTCTTATCTGTACCACGGAAGCATTGTCACTGATAAAGGAAGCCCTGAGACAAGAGAGGAGCCCCTGTCATTGGTATCCCCAAAAGAAAAGGTTGAAGGCTTCCTCCAGTGACCCAGGCACCTCTGAGAATTGACTACAAAACTTTACCCCTCCATCCTCAGACCAAACAATGAATAACTCTGTTCTTACATTTCCCATCAAAATATTTTCTTTCCTCTCCCCACCACACCATCCCGGCTGTGTTACCATGCAGAAAACGTGGGTTTCTAAAACTAATTAGTCCAGGTTAATGGAAACAACCTGCTGTCAAATGTGGGTTTAACTTTAAGTCAGCGCTTCTCAAAATCTGGTCCTCAAACCAGCAAAATCAACGTCATCTGGGAACCTGTTTAAAAAATAAATTCTCCAGTCCTACCCCAAACCTGTTGAATCAGAATTCTGTGCTTTAAGAAGCCCTCTGGGTGATTTTGATGCACATTCAAATGTGAGAATCATGGGTTGAAGTGAAACAGGTTTCATAAAGGTGATGTCACTTGTCTGGACTCATCTGCTGAGATTAGTCAAACAGCGTAGACTTAACTGACCCCACAGCCTGTCCTCTGAAAACCAGAGACTGCGTTAGTGAACGGGAAGCTATAACTGCATCAAGCAAAGTCTGAGAAGGAGGCGAAGGAACAGAAGGAAAAGGGAAGAGGAAAGGAGGAGGAAAAGAAAAAAAGTAGCTTAGCTTGTTGGGGAAAATATAAAACAAGGATTAAAGTAAATCAGGACAAACTGTGAATGGGACCTATGACTCACTGGACAGTCATGTGCCCCCCAGGGGTCTGGATCTGGTTAGTGGGTTTTGAGCTGAAATCCCACTTCTGGGCAGACACATGCAAAAGCTGTGATCCTCCAGCTAGTTTCTTCCCTGCAACAGCAAACGATGTGTTGACATGGCAGAGCTGCAACATGGGAGCAGCTGAATCACTGAGGATCCAGAGGGAAGCTGCCCTGGAGAATCACATGATGCCCAGTGGTCTTGACCTGAGCAAGAAATAAACATGCTGTTGTCCAGGCTCTGAGATTTCAGGGGTTAGTTTGTTACCGCAGCATAGCATAGCCTAGCCTAGCCTAGCCTAGCCTAGCCTACCTAAGAGCACCAGAAGAAACTGAGCAAGTAAAAAGGGTATTAGCCTAAAGCAAGATGAGAGTCAAAGCTTAACCTTGGCGAAAAGGTGTGAGTACGGACTAATTAAGAACTGTTAGAGAAATGCAAATCAAAACCACAATGAGATACCACCTCACACATGTTAGAATGGCTATTACCCAAAGGAAAAGAAACAAGTGTTGGCGAGGATGTGGAGAAAAGAGAAAACTTGTGCATTGTTGGTGGTAATGTAAATTGGTGCAGCCTCTATGGGAAACAGTAGGGATGTTTCTCAAAAAATTAAAAATAGAACTACTACTGACATGGTATTTCCAGCAATTCCACTCTGGGTATTAATCCAAAGAAAATGAAAAGACTAACTCGAAAAGATCTCTGCACCCCCATGTTCCTTGCAGCATTATTTACAACAGCCAAGATGTGGAAATAACCAAAGTGTTCATTGACAGATGAGTGGATAAAAAAGATGTGGCATATATGTATAATGGAATATTATTCAGCCAAAAAAAAGAAGGAAATCTTGCATTTGCAATAACATGGATGGACCTCAAGGGCATTATGCTGAGTAAAATAAGTCAGACAAAGACAAATACCATATGAGCTCACTTAAACATAGAATCTAAAAAGAAAAAATACAAGCTCATAGATAATAGAGAACAGATTGGGGGTTGCCAGGGGAGGGGAGTAGGGGGGGTAGGTGAAATGGATGAAGGTAGTCAAAAGGTACAAACTTCCAGTTATAAAATAAATAAGTCCTGGGGATATTGTGTACAGTATGGTGACTATAGTTAATAACACTGTATTGCATATTTGAAAGTTGATGAGAGAGTAGATCTTAAAAGTTCTCATTACAAGAAAAAATTCATAACTATGTATGGTGATGAGTGTTAACTAATCTTAGTGTGTAATCATTTCACAATATATACAAATATCAAATCATTTTGTTGTACACCTGCAACTAATATAGTATTATACGTCAATCATACCTCAATGAAAAAAAAAACTGTTAGCCACTGCCCATGGAACCAGACACAACATTATGAGAATGTGTAATGACTGAAATTATATTAAAATGCTTATAATGCATCATGATCTAAATGGAAATGGAATGGAATAATTTTACTTTTTTCAGGGTTGTCTCTGTGCCGAATCTAAAGGCAAGCCCACCACAAAGAGAAGCGCACCTCCTTCCTTGAAGTTTCTAGGGAGAAGCAGGGAAGCGGGGGAAGCGAGGTCTCCAATTTACACCTGCTGGAGTACACCTGTCTCCCGACGCAGCACTGTCTGAACACATCCAGCCCCGCTGGCTCTCATAAGCAGGCTTGTTTCTCATGAAATCTGTAAGGCCCCAGTAGTTTTAACGTGCTTTTTTGGTGATTGCTCATAGGCTTTGGAAAGTGGGAGCTTGGCGCCCCCATCAGCACAGTCCAACACCCTAACGCCTGAATTCTCATAGTAGTTGCATAGAGACAGATTTCAAGCAAGATTGGGGGAAACTGACATTATATGCTTTCCTCTATATACCAAACGCTAGAACTGTTTTTATTGCTTCAAACCTTGACAAATTACCCCAGAAAAAAAAATATATATACATAAGCAGATGATTAATTGTTGCTTGGACTTGAACAAACATCTTACTTAACATATAAAATAATGTATATTTGTGTTAATGAAATCAGAAGCTTGAAACGTCAAAGAGCTGCTCAGAAAAGGAAAATTACATATTCCTCTGTCAAAATGAATACCCCAATAACCTTGCTCCACAAATTTATGAGGCCCTCAGGCTCTCCAGGGCAAACAGCTTAGGGCATCTGTTCAAAACTCCTGGTATGTAGGCAGGAAGCTCCTGCTGCCTTTGGCCCACATGGCCTCAGCTCCCCGCCAGACAACTTCTGCTGTAGGCCTGGGCATAGCAGGCAGCATACAGGGATGGGAAATCACATCTGGGGATGGCGATGGTTGACTGACACGTCCATGAAGTAGTCTTTCTGAGGGCAACCAGTACTTAGCTCTTTTGGGTACAAAGGGATAGAATTGTATAGAAAATCTAACTTTCAACTCAAATGACTAATAAAGAAAGGCCTAATTTATCGTTATTTAGCAATTATGTTTTATGAAGGAATATTTTATTTTATTTACATTTTATTTATTATATGTTATTTACTTTATTAATATATTTTTTATATTTATTTTATATATTTATGAAGCATTAGGTTACAAAAGTGGGAGAAGAATATTATTCCTCTCCTCTTGCTACTTAAAGTACAGAGTCAATTATATGTTCCAGAAAAAATGGGGAAAATGAAATAGTGAGAGGTTATGGACACAATATCGGCACAGGAGAAATTTCGTCTGCCTCCCAAGCTTCCTGATCTTCAATTTCAGGAGACTTTTCATTGGTTATTGCTGCCAAACAGATGTTAGAAATGAGGTAAACAGTTGTTGAAGGTGATGCAGACACATTAGATCCTGAAATCAAGATGCAGATAAATGACTCCTTGAATGGTCTTTGCAGCCTTTTACCATATATGAAAGAACATATCATATATGGAGGTATATACATCTAATTTTACCATTGTCTTTATGTTTTTTTTTTGAAGAAGATTAGCCCTGAGCTAACTGCTGCCAATCCTCCTCTGTTCACTGAGGCAGGCTGGCCCTGAGCTAACATCCATGCCCATCTTCCTCTACTTTATATGTGGGACTCCTACCACAGCATGGTGTGCCAAAGCGGTGCCTTGTCAGTATCTGGGATCCGAACTGGCGAACCCGGGCCGCCGACACAGAACCTGCGCACTTAACCACCGCGCCACCGGGTCAGCCCCCAGCATTGTCTTACCTGTCACAAATAGATCTCTGCTTTCATGCCTACTTCTTCTTTTGAATCTCCATTTCAGTGCCTTCAAACTATGGTTTTTAAGTTTCAGAGACAATAGGCAGTGCATTCTCTTTGCTGTTTATTCTGAAAGCAACTACAAACCACTGCAAGCCTTGCCTGAATTTGATTCTCAGTAAGTAACATAACAGGATTTGGATTGTTTTAATTATTTGCCTCTCTACTTGCAAAACTTTCATTGGCAGTAAGAAATAGCCTTGCAGTGCTTTTGGAAATTTAATCTATGGCACAAACTGTGCGAATTTCCCTCATTCCAAATCTCCTACAATTTGTTAACCTCCAGAATCACAAATGCACCACAAGCCTGGGTAGACATTCTCTCACTTCTTCCCTTGCTGGGGAGATGTGAGAGCCACACGTTCAGGTGACAGCTGGTAGAACAGCATCTGGCAAGCCCCTGGCATCATGTCAACAATGATAACGTTGCCATATCAGAAAAATAAACCTGAATGACTAAAAGATGTACAGAGAGGGAAAAACATATCTCTGTCTATACATTTCTGAACATTATTATTTTGCCATGTAATTCTAACGAGAAAAAAATGGTTACTCTAAGAATTAGAAAAAGAGAAATGAGATGTGATTGCTTTTGTGGAGTTTCCATTGCAAAGTCCTACACATTGGGTGGTTTAAACAGCATAAATTTATTGTCTCACAGTTCTGGAGGCCAGAAGTCCAAGATCAACGTGTTATCAGGATTGATTTCTTAGGAGGGCTCTGAGGAAATATCTGTTCCATGCCTCTTCCCTAGCTGCTTGTGGTTTGCTAGCAATCTTTCATAGCTCTTGACTTACAGAAGGCATCTCTGCCTTCATCTTCTTTTCATATAGTGTTTATTCTCCTTATGAGGGTGTCTGTCTCTAAATTTCCCCCTTTTTATAAGGACATCAGTCATATTGGATTAGAGCTCACCCGAATGACTCATTTTAACTTGACTACCTCTGTAAAGACCACATCCCCAAATAAAGTTATATTCTAAGGTACTGGCAGGTAGGACTTCAACATATGAATTTTGGAGGGATACAATCCAACTATAATAGTAGGTGTTCGTGAGAGACAGGGCAGGACTTTGGGTTTTGCTCTTGAGCCAGGCCTGGGGCTTGCCGGTGCACTTACTTCTTAGATGAAATCACTGCTCTGTGCAGCAAGTGGTGGAACCATGTCCAGCCCTGTGAGGAGCTACCTTAGCTTGCAGTCAATGAGGCTGGAGAAGTTCCTCCAGCTCATGTGAGACCCGCCTCTTAATAAGCTAAGCTTGGTAAGAAATGAAACATCATTCAGCACATTTCCCATCTGAAATTTTCAAGTTGCTATGGACAATCTAGGGAGGATGTGATTTGAGGCACATATCATGCTTTTTCTAAGCTAAGAAAAAATCAGAAAGTCTTTTATTTATATTTCACAAATTATAAATATTTAAAAATCATGTCAGTGCACTGCAATAACTTTTACTAAACCATAATTTAGGTATCTCTTTTTTCCCTTATCAAAGTTATAGGATAAAGGTGTGGTTCAACCTCTATAGGACTGCAGTGGAATTCTTCTGGAAATAGATCTTTAATTTTTTCAACAAAAAAGTTCTACGTTTTCAAGGACACTGTGAAAGGAATCTCAATAAGCTGACAGCTTGAGAAGATGACCTCATCTCTAAGATTCTGGTTATCTCCAAATCCTAATTTGGCCTATTTCCATTTTCTTGATTAATGATCAAGGTATTAAATAGCTCTGAGCTCCATGATAAAACTGTGCTGCGACACGAGGCTAAATTTTTGAAGAGAAGACTTGGAGAGACAAGACTGTATTCTAACAGCTATAATTAACAAGACAGGAAACAACAAGTATTGGAGAGGGTGTGGAGAGAGGGAACCCTCAAATACTGCTGGTGGGAGTGCAAATTGGTGCAGCCATTATGGAATTTCCTCAGAAAATTAAGAATAGATCTACCATATGATCCAGTTATTCCACTGCTGGGTATTCATCCAAAGAACTTGAAAACACAAAGGCATAAAGATACATGCACCCCTATGTTTATTGCAGCATTATTCACAATAGCCAAGACTCAGAAGCAACCTAGGTGCCCATCAAGGGATGAATGGATAGAGAAGACGTGGTATATATACACAATGGAATACTACTCAGCCATAAGAAATGACGAAATCTGGCCATTTGTGATAATATGGATGGACCTTGAGGGTATTATGCTAAGTGAAGTAAGTCAGAGGGAGAAAGTCAAATACTGTATGATCTCACCCATAAGTAGAAGATAAAAACAATAACAAACAAACACATAGCAACAGAGAATGCATTGGTGGTTACCTGAGTGGAAGTGGGGAGGGAGGAGGGCGAAAGGCATAATTAGGCACACATGTGGTGATGGACTATAATTAGTCTTTGGGTCGTGAACATGGTGTAATCTACACAGAATTCAAAATATATTATGATGTACATCTGAAAGTTATAGAATGTTTTATCCAATGTTACTGCAATTAAAAAAAAAGAGTGTATTCTTCAGATTTCAGTGTAGAAAAGGGATTAGACTGATTCTAATCCTAATTTCTTAGGGAAAAACTAACCAAAGGTGGCAAACAGTGGGAAGGAAATTTCAAGTCAAAATGAGAGTTTTCTTTAATTTTAGCATAATATCAAATGTAATTATATTATTTTAATGTGACATTAATGTATAACATTAATATAATTATATAACTATATGATATGGTTAATATTAATATATTATACTGATGTTGATATTGTTAATGTAATCTTAAAATACACAGAGCCTGCAGTGGGCAAGCCCTGTGACCAGACCCCAGTGTTTCTGAATCTTTGACAACCTGAATTGGGAACAAATTGTATTTGGTTAAACTACCAGAAATATGTTTCCTATGCCTCTAAAGGTAGAGATGTAATTTGTCCTTGTACAAGCTACCACTTAACTTCTCTGAGTAATTTTAAGGCAAGTATCTATTTGTCGTCCTTGTGCTAGGCTTGAACTTTGGGATGTATTCCAAATGCAATGCTTTGAATAGAGATGTTAACTTTTCTGCTCATTAATGTGAAAGGCCATCTTCATTGTAGACACCTTTGAGAGAGTCTTATAATGGAATTGGGGTAGGGAGAGAGAGGGGCAACTGTGGTCTCTGGGACTCAGGGAGAAGAGGAGATGATGAAATGGACTCTGAGCAGGAGAGCTGGGCCCCACAAAATGGCGGCACATACAGACTAAGGAAAGAGGGGCCTGTAGGGGCCTGATGGACTATAGGAGTAGCGAGCAGTGGCGTCCAATCTTAAATTGTCCTTCCTGCATGCTAATTCCCTGATATTATTCTCAGATCTTCAGTAAAGATTTTTAAACACCACTGCCTTGGTGGTGCAAGGACTTGGGGATTAAAGAAGAGTCAGTGTCCAAATGTGAGATGAAGTGAACCCAAGAAGCTGCACCAGATCCAAAAGAGGAGCACCAAGATGGTGCATGGAAGATGGTGGAAGATGTCAGAAGCAGCATGTGGAGTAGGAAGTGAGAATTGAAACCAAAAGAATGAGACCACTCCCGGAGTTCCTAAGCAATATTTAAGGAAGCGACGTGACTCCTACAGTCACGCAGGATAAAGTCCCGGATTCTGGGTATTTGGTGACTGCAGAGAGGGATGGCCCCCAGGAGGCTAAAGACCTTGGAGACACTTAGGCTCCTCTTAAGCTGAATATTGTGTGTGTTTTCTTAGGGAGAACCTTCTAACTATCAAATAATGCACAGACTGCCTCAGCAAGAGGGAACTTTCCATTATGGCAACCAAGCAGAAACCGGCGGCTACAAAGGGAGATTTCCCAGGAAAGCCTGTTAGATCCTGTGTGCTGGACAGTAATAGAATTCTAAGCTTTTAAACTGGAGCATAGAAACCTATTTCTGAAATATAAAAGGGAGGTCAACTGCATGCTTTGAGGAGAACTTCCATGTGAGTCATCCAGCTCTCTCCCTCATGTGACTTGGGGACATCTTCAGTCCAGGGCTGCTCCTTAATGGCACTTGGTGTGAATGATCAACTGATGGGAGATGTATCAAGATAAACGGCAGGAGCTCAGGACCCCAGAGCAGCTGTTATTCTCTGAGGAGTCAGGGCTCAGCCTTCAGGTGTCCAAGAAATGCTGCCACGGGAGAGAAGTCAGTGAAAAGGCTATGTCACGGAGGTTGGAAATAATGGATCTTGAACATGAAGGAAAGAGGAGATTGCTAAGGCCTGGGAGAGCAACGCTATTTCTCCTAATATAAGACTGTGTCTATTTTAAGACACCCTGATTTCAGAGATGGTAATTTTTTTAAAAAATGCATCTTTAAATCACTGCTCTCAATGACCTAGCCTATATTTTGGGAAAATAAATAGGTAAGACCAAAAACTAACTGAGTTGATATTAATGGAAAGAAAATTTATCTAGAAACAACCACATTATTGAAATACACAGCCCTGATTTTCAAAATTTCTCATCAGGAGAGAAAGACTCTAAATTTTGGCTTTTTGCTTCATGCTGCTTATGATTGCTCTTCATGATTTTTCAGCTATTAGCAGGGTCCACCGAGCCCCTCATTTCAACCTGGCATTTCAGTGGAACACTGTTGTACTTTGTGAAAGAAAATGGCCAAGCTGCATTGAATTACTCCTAGAAGGGTTGCTTTAGCTACACAGAACTGTGAAATTGGGGGCCATACTCCAAAGGGGAATTTTATCAGGCTTTTATTTTAGGTAAAAAAGAAATTTCTTTCTTGTTACTGGCCTATAGTTGACTAATGATAGCTTCTCTTTCCCTTGAAAATAAAAAAGATCCTGGGTGGTATGCCCATAACCAAAGCAATTTTGAGGGTAACTATTTGCCCATGTCCTTTTCAGCCTCCAAAATGAATTACATCATCTGACCTCCAAACCAGGAAGTATTAAGTTAATCTCCTCTCTGCATCCCTAGCCTCACCTCTTGTTCCAGTAATTAGCTAGCCCTGGCAAAATTGTGAAATAAGGGAATTGTGTCTCCATGGGCCTTCTCTCCTTCTCTTTTCAAATCTTCCTTATGGTTAGCCCTGACTTTCACCTTGGTTTTCTAGGTCCTCTGACATCCCAGAGTCATTGGCATTTTCCTCGGTTCACTTTCCTGTTCACTCCTCGTCAACCTCAACCTGCCTGTCCTAGCCCTGGGCTCATCTCCTGCTGGAAGCTTCCAGCACAGGTGTAAGTGATTTTGATGACTTATAGTGACATCATTTGTTTCCTCTGCCAGAAACCATTTCTGTTTAATGGAAGAGATTAGTGGAGGAACCTAATAGTTCTCAGCCCTGCCTGCACATTAGAATCACCTGAAGCACTTTTAGAAATTGTCAAAAGCCTAAACCCCATCTGTAGATACTCTGATCTCATAGGTCCAAGGTGGGACCCAGATATCAGTATTTTTTTAAAATCTTCTCCGTGTAACTCAAATGTCACCAGGGGTTGGAAATAACTACTTCTCCCAAGAGAGGGAGAAGTAGGATAATTGCAGGGCTTGTGCTGAGCCACACAGAGACGAGATCAGGAGGTTGCCTCCAAACTCACCATGTTGGCAACTGGCTACTTCAGCCAAATGAAGAGCTGTTCAAATCCTTGTTGCTTACTGATAGAAGTAATTTCCTACAGATCTCATCTAATGAGGAAAAATCAAACAGCTAGGCAGGAGGAGAAGGAAGTTCAACTCTTCCGGCATCTCTGATTCCAGGGAGCATCTACAGACAGATGCAAGTAGACTCACCGTCTGTGCGACAATCTGTCATCTTTGCCAACAATCAGACTATTTCTTACATAGGAGATGCCTATGAAATTCCCTTCCTACTGTCTATGCCACCCTTACTGTCACAAATAGATGAAAGCAAGACATAGTAAAGCTGAATTCTTTTTCACATGATCTGAAGAAATTTTATGCTCCAGACTTCCTTCCTAATGATATTATTTGTGTCCCATACTGATGCCCTTTTTAAATTGGAACTACACACCATCCTGGATGAGCATGAACTGACAATGTTGACATGACGTGCTACGGTCCTGGAATTTTTCATGGCAGGTGAACATGCTTGATGGCCCCAGTTGGGAAAACATGATGAGTGTTAAGTGATCTTGTATTAAGCCCATGTATCCAAAAAGACCCCATGTGTAAACATTAAGAAAGGAAGGAAGGAAGGAAGGAAGGGAGGAAGGAAGGGAGGAAGGGAGGAAGGAAGGGAGGAAGGAAGGGAGGAAGGAAGGGAGGAAGGGAGGAAGGAAGGGAGGAAGGAAGGGAGGAAGGGAGGGAAGAAGGGAGGGAGGAAGGGAGGAAGGGAGGGAGGAAGAGAGGGAGGGAGGGAGGAAGGAAGGGAGGTAGGGAGGGAGGAAGGGAGGGAGGAAGGGAGGAAGGGAGGAAGGAAGGAAGGAAGGGAGGAAGGAAGGGAGGAAGGAAGGAAATTTCAAAGAAAGGAAGCCAGAGGATTTCAAAAACCGAAAAAAAGCCAGCCAATGACTGATTGCCTCCCCTAGCATTCTCCCCAAGCAAGGGGCCAGCCAAGTACCAAATTGGAACTAAATGAAAACACTGAAAGTATAAATTCTTTGGACTAAATCAGATAGATGGGTGGGACAGTTTGGCAGGAGTATTTCAAATATCTTAACGACATCTTCCCAGACCCAACCATTCTCTTTGATGCCTACTCTGGACATGTATTTTTGGGAGCCCAAGTAGCTGCCTAGAAGACAGGTACCTCCATGGCCAAGAAGACCACCTCCAAAAGTGTCCACAAATTACACAGAACTCTGGGGTGCCACTGGCAAGACACATGCAACCTCTAAGACTTAAAGTTCTGAGGAAAGAGAAAGTGTGTGAAGACTGGGGTGGTTTTTAATCCCACATTTGACATCCTCTGTACATGGGTCTTTGCTTTAAAAATGTGATCTTTAACACACAGATTGGGGAGGAAACCAGAAATCCAAATAAGTGCTGAGATCATTCATTAAAATAACTAGCAGACAAATAGGATAGATGATCAAGAATTTCTGATCCACTCATTTACTCTACCAATTTATGCTGAAATCCATCATTTTGAGCAATCTTTCACTTTCTTCATAGCCTGAAACTTTTTGGCTCATTTTCAAATGTTTTATGAATTTCTGAAAGAGCCATTTTATAAAGAATCTTTTATACGCTATTTCTCTACTATATCTTATTATGGTCACACTGTTGACTTGGTACTAGAAACTGTCACAAAAATATATGATTGTATCTTCTCTTAAAATTTGTGAAGTTGAGCTGGGTGAGTTTGGGGAGCTTAACTGTTAAGGATACTGGCTTTAAAAAACGATACTGATAACAGCAATAAATTTTCAAACTTGTGAGCCTAATTAAAGTCAACAGAATGAAAAATAAGACCCTTACACCATCGCGTAGCTTGGGGCCTAAAACACTTGTCAAAATATGATATGTGTGGTGATGAAGGCATTTGCTTTGTGGGTGTATTTATTGTTCAATCTGTCCCACTTTTCTTCCATCCTCCTTGAAGGTAAAGAAAGGGGAGAAACACACTTAAATTACAGCTTTCACGGTTTGGATTGGATATATGCTTTTCCTGTGCTCTCCTCGCAGACTCTCAGGGTCTCTCTGTTGAAGAAAATAAGGTGTGAGGATAGATAGCCAATCACTTCATGCCATCTGGACAAACAGAGACTCTGAAAAACAGATGCCAAAGGCCTACGGACAAACCACTCATATGGCTCTGATCTTTCTACACATTGTTTCAGCTCTTTGTTTACGTTGACCCTATGCCTCACCCCCTCTCATCCTGGTCCTTTTCTTTGCAAGCACTTGGCTTGTTAAAGGTTTGTGTAGGTGTTTCAGAGACAGGTAATTAGTGAAAAAGCTAAATTAGTGAGCTTTGGGGAGGATAAACCAAGTTCAAAGGGAAGGGAAAACAGCAGAGTCTCTTTGAGCATCAGGAAGAAAAATGTGAAGCCTGGCCATTGTTCCTACTACTAACACTCATCCTCTTTGTCTCCATGAAATAGCCTCAAAGAGACTTTCCAACATTCAGATTCCTGACGCCAAAAACTGATTATCCAAGAGCTTCGATTGCTCATTTTTGTAATTTTGTCTAATTACCAATCTCTGGTTTTCAATTTGAATTTTCTTCTTCTGTATTACCTGAGCTGAACATGTCATCCCTTTAAAATGCTCTTTTGTGGGGCCATCCTGGTGGCACAGCAGTTAAGCCCATATGCTCTGCTTTAGTGTCTGGGGTTTCACTGGTTCAAATCCCACGTGCAGATCTATGCACAGCTTATTAAGCCATGCTGTGGCAGCATCCCACATATAAAATAGAGGAAGATGGGCACAGATGTTAGCTCAGGGCCAGTCTCCCAAAAAAATAATAATAAAGAAAAAAAATAAAATGCTCTTTTGCAAACTCAAGTGTCATCACATACAAGGGTATGGGGTCTCTGAATAATTCCTGGAGTGTCTAAGTAATAATCCTCGGCATCTGAATAGCTGGTTGCAGTTTGTAAAGTATTTTCACACCCAATATGTTATTTGATTCTCACCATAACCCTATGAAATAGACAAGGGAGCCACTGGAGAAACCAAGGCCCAGGGAGGTTTGTCCAGGATCATGCGGCTGCCTGATGTTACCTCTTCTTGGGGCCCTTTCTGCTAGCCAGTCTCCCAACATAACAAGGCAGAATTGTCTGACAATTTGTCAGCTGCTATTTATTAATATCTTGCTGAAGGCCCAGGAACGGAGACAGAGTGAACCTATAAATTAGTACATCAGAGA
The DNA here is from genome assembly GCF_021613505.1 of Equus quagga. Lineage (NCBI taxonomy): Eukaryota > Metazoa > Chordata > Mammalia > Perissodactyla > Equidae > Equus > Equus quagga. The sequence continues at coordinate 112,284,322 of NC_060275.1, forward strand.
TCTTTATTTTGTTTTCCCTGAACATATGAGAATCTTTCTCTTTTTGGTAATGGATAAGAATTTTTAATTCAGATAAAAAATTAATTTAAACTTGTTTGAATTTTTAAAAAACCACATTCAAAAATGTGGTTGGAGTCAGTCATCTGTGAAATACATTTCATCAGTGTCTCATCTACAGTCCTCTAAAAAAGTCATTGTCCTTGTAAAAATTCACAGAGAGCTCACCCCATGCTTTTTGCCAGCAGGACTTCTAACCATTTCCATTGTCACTGATAGAATACACAGAATCTGCTTATACTAAATGTGCTGTAAGTTCACCAGAAAGCAAAACTGTTCACAGAAAATTAAAATTAAGGAGAAAAACATAAACTCTGCTGTGCTTTCTGTTCAGCTTAATAGCCACTTTCACCACTTTTCACTTCTGCTCAGAGACGCAGAAGTACAGAGCCTGCTCATCAACCCATGGGTGTGAGCAAATATCTTCACATCCACGTCAGGACCCAGAGGGACCCCGTCGGGATAAGACCGCAGGCTGAGCTAACAGGATGAGCTGTTCTATGGAAAAATATAAGCTCTAACTCTCTAAAAGAGCAACTGCTCAAATACAGGATAAGAAGGAGTGAATCCACAGGAGTGAATGGGAAAAAAATCGGGATTTCAAGTCAACAGTGAAATCACAGTAAGAGGCTGCTCTCAGCGGGCCAACACAGGCTTAGCCTGCCTGAATGGAAGGCACATGTCCTGGATGAGGAAGGCAAACCTAGTTTCTGATGTGACTTGTCCAAACTACACTTGAGGATTGGGTTTGCCTTTAGCTCTACCTTTTAGAAGGAATATAGGCAAGACAAGAGGCCTTCAGGGAACGAACCAAGCTAATGCGCCCATTCAGACCATGGCTGGCATGTTGAGGATTAAATAAATGTTTGTTGAATGACTGAAGCATGAGGAGTAAATATGAGGAACTGTAGAAGGAGATGAGCCTGCCCATACAGTCGAAACCCGATAAAGCAATGTTGCACGTGGGCCTCTGAGAACCTGATGCCAAGACAGGCATAACATTCAAGGATTTTGTTTGGTGAAGTCTTGACCCACTCCAACATGTGTTGTTTTCAACACCACCAAGCAATTAACTCAATTCTAACATTATTTGCCTGGAGTTGGTGTCAGATCTCACAGGTTAAGGCCTAGTCCTACAAGACTACCCCCTCCAATCCCATTTCAGACACCAATCACAAGTCCAAGCTGTCATCTGAGCTTCTGACCAACTGGCCATAGATGGGAGGTTCTCAAGACCCTGGGTTCGATTAAATTGCACAGAACTCTGAGTCTTAGCCTCCTGCCTTGAAGGCTGTCCCTCTGCCCAATCCTTCTCATTACTGTCTCTAAACTGTACATATTCTAAATACTTCCCAACATAACGATTACTCTCTAGTCCCATTACTCTACTCCATCTAGGCAATAGAATTTGTTTTTTAAATTTTTCCTGGTACCACTATCAGAATGGTTACACTAATCCTTGCATTTATCAACCTTGTTTAAAAATCAACAATGACTCTCAGTAACTATTACATAAATCCAAAGATTTTTGGCCTGATCCCTTCATTTTATGTCCAAGATTTCCTCTCAAACTTTATTTTTTACTCTGAAATATTCAGATTGGTTGTTACTGTGACTATGCAGTACGTGCTGGGGCTATGTGCTGTAAGGGATACAAAGATGAATAAGACAGGATCTTAAAACGTCTTAAAACGTGCACACAGATAATTCTAATTTAAGATAAAAATAATCAGTGCTTTGGGAGAGGGAGACCATATTTCTGGCTCTCTGAGGTGGGGGGACACAAACATTCCATCCATAGGAGACGTCTATGATGTGGTCAAGTGAAAAAAGCAAGTTAATGAATACCATGCTTATTATGATGTGGTAAACATAAAAAGAATGTACTCACATGCATACATATGTTTGTATAAACAAAGAAAAGAATTTGGGAGAAAACATACCAAATTGTTCATGATGATTACATCATGGGTAGAGTCAGAGGAGAGATGGAAACATTTTTAATTTGACTTTAGACTCTTCTGCAATGTTTGAATTTTTTCTAGGAGCATATACGCATATATTACTTTTGAAGTTCCAATAACTGACTTTAAACAAAGGAAAAAACAAACATGAACCAGTAATCCACGACAACTGTGCTGCTCATGCCTGACTAGTATGCAGTTCCAATAGATACCACACTCAAATTTGGCCTCTTGAGAATGCGCTTCTTAAAGAACCATGGCTGAATAATGTCCATATTCCAAACACCATGACGGGGGCCAACGCGAGCCTCAGCCTCATGCCTTAATGAGAAGGCCCATCGTGCTTCCAGTCTTGAGGTGCCCACCCTGTCTGCGATGGAGTTAGCAAGCAGACTGTGGAGCCTGGAGGTACGGCGGCACATCTCAAAGAGAAGTATCCTCTAAAAGTTGAAACAGAGCCAGTGGTGAGGACTGCCAAACTAATTACAACCTTGCAGTAGAGGAACTTATGTAATTGCAGTGGGTGAACCATTCTATTTAGATTCACAACTGACTCATGATTGGAAATGGTTGGCTGCATAATTACAAAGTTTGGGTTCCTGAATGATGAATTAGATGCAGTGGCATCATTTTATGTAAGTCCTACTTAAAGCCACATTGCCTGAAATAGAGCCCCTTTGAAAGGGATCACACTGTACACTAGAGACCGGAAAATAGATTACATTGAAAATGAAGCCAAAAACTTCATTTTTTTCCCCTCTGTCTGAATGCGCCAAAATTTTAAAACTTGTATTCATATGGGGCTCTTGAGGTACTCTTGGTCTAAATTCAAAATATTGGTTACAAATCATGTTATAAAAACCCTTTTAATTAACTGAATTCTTTTCAAGCGTGAGGAAAGAAACCTAACATTTTGCAACCCACAGAACTAAAAGTGAGCTGCAGAGGACGTCTGCAGAGGACGTCTGCAGAGGCCGGGCATCCCAGCGTCAACTCACCCTTCAGGCACAGCTGCTTCCCGGAAGCACAGCTAGCTAACATGCTCCTTCATCTTTCTTTCTTTCTTTTTTAGACTTTTAGTTGTGGTAGAATACACATAACATAAAATTTACCATCTTAGCCATTTCTAAGCGGGCAACTTGGTAGCATTAAGTACATTCACATTGTTGTGCAACCAACCTCCAGAACTTGTCATCTTGCTAAACTGAAACTCGGTACCCATTAAGCAACAGCTCCCCCTTTCTCATCCCCCCAGCCCCCGGCAACCGCTATTCTACTCTCTGTTTCTATGGGTTTGACTGCTCTAGATACCTCATATAAGTGGACTCATATTGTATTTTGTCCCAGCTTATTCCACTGAGCGTGACGTTTTCAAGTTTCAACCATGTTGTAGCACGTCAGAATTTCCTTCCTTTTTAAAGTTGAATAATATTCCATGATATGTATGGATCACATTTTATTTATCCATTCATTCATCGATGGACACTTAGGTTGCTTCTGCCTTTTGGCCATTGTGAATATTGCTGCTATGAACATGGGTGTACAAATATCTCTTTGCGACCCTGCTTTCAATTATTCTGGATATATGCCCAGAAATGGAATTGCTGTATCATATAGTAATTCTATTTTTAATTTTTTGAGGAACTGTCGTATTGTTTTCCATGACTTTTTCTTTCCTTTTAATAAATAAGTTTATTTGGGTTTCATTCTGGCAATGAAAGTTATACATGCTTATGGCAAAAGCAGCCAAAAATGGAAAGTGACTATGACCAGTAATTCCTTTACCCAGCAAAAACCAATATTAATATAGTACTTTGCCTTCCAGGTTTCATATATATATTTTTCCTAGTTTATTACCTGAATCCTTGTAATCAAAATATTTTCAAAGAAAGTAAATAACATAACTAACAATAACGACAAAAATCAACTAATGAAATGACCACTTATGAAACTGATGCTTACTGAGCCTCCCTGCCCGATAATAACACCCATCAATTGGAAATCTTTGATAGGCGGTCTCTATCTCTGATTGCGGGATATTCAAATAAAATACAAATTGATTCTAAAGTGGAACTGGAAATACAGCAAAAGATGCTGAATTTCATTAAGTCAAAGCACTGATTTAAATGACCTGAGGTGAGGCTGGGTACTGACTTTTATTCAAAGTCCCCCAGGTGATTCTAATGTGCAGCCAGTAAATGCACATTACTTGAGAAAAATGCAGTAGGTGCCCTGTTCATGCTCCCAGCTAAGGCCAGCCCACACTGGGCCCTGGATCCACTCCCTCTTGTGGCTCCAGATGTGCTCCCTCCAGCTGTTAGCACTTTTCCTCTCTCTACTGGATCATCTCCATCAGTATGACTCAAATATGCTGCTATTTCTCCCACCTCCTCCCCAAAATATCTTTTCCTTGACTCACTCTCATCTCTAGATTCTGTCTCATCTCTCTGCTCCTCTTTACAGGAAAGCTCATTAAAAGAATTGTCTACCCTTATCTCCACTTCCTCTCTCATTGCAATCAGGCTTTCTTGGCTACGTCTCCAGGGAAGCTGGCCCTGTCCAATGACTTCCGGCCTGCCTATCCAACAGTCTTCCTCAATCCTTACCTTATTTGATCTCTCAGCACTAAGTCATCTCTCCCTCCTTCCTGAGATGCTTCCTTCACTTGGCATCCAGGTGACATTCTGACTTGGTTTTCCTCCCCTCACAGGCCCCTTCTTCTCAGTTTATAGGTGCATTCCTTCACGTCTCCCAAGACACATGGGCGCCATTGCTGCTCCTCAAACATGTCAGGCTCAATCCTGGCCCCTGGTCTTTGCACCAGTTGTTCCCTCTGCCCAGAGCACCCTTGCTTCAGGCAACCTCTCCACTTGCTGCAGGGGGAGTAATTTACCTTATCAATTCTTCTCTCAATTTGCCTTATCAGAGGATCCTTCCATTTCCACTCCCCAGTGACTCTCTAGATCCCTCATCTGGATCTGTTCTCCTTCTAGCACTTACCTGCTTGTTTGTGGACATGCTCTCATCTGTCTCACCCTCCAGGAAGCGAGATCCAGGCAAGCCTTTGTTTTGTTCACTGTTTGCACCCTCTGCGCCTACAAAGTGCCTGCACATAGTAAGCGCCTAGTAGTTGTTGTTCATACACACTTTGTAAAAAAAATTATGCCAACACAGTTCAGTATTCATTATTTTAAAAATTGGTACTTAGTTACTGTTATGTTTTAAATTTTGTTAAGAATAAAATTTCTCAAAAGTTTTAGGTATGATCTCTAAGATAAAGTCATAAAGTAATTTTCTTTCTTCTAATTTTTCTACTCCCCAATTTTTGTGCCTATTTAGGTAGATTCATGTTAAATGGCTATTCTCTAGTACCCCTTATCCTGGTGTAGCAAGATTGTATATATTTCAGAAATGTATTCACATTAGAAATGCTGTGTATAAATTATATTTTCACTTAATACTATATCTTAGACATCTTCTCATGTTAATAGACACAATTTTGTATCATCACTTCACTGCTTAAAGGGCTACACAATATGGATAGACCGTAATAGCAATGAAAATGACAGTAGCGAAAATTTATAGAGCACTTATAATATGTCAGGTGTTTTGTTAAGCGCTCAACATGCATTGCTTCATTTAATTTTCACAACAACTCTTAGCTGTGATTAATCGGTATCTGTCATACTCATGAAGAGGCCAAGGTTTAGAAAGTCATCCGCCTGGGGTGGGAATCCACACCTGTCTGACTCCCAGTGTGCCCTCTCACATGCCATGCTCACCTGCCCACACATTTACTCCTGTCTCAATTTCTCCGGCGATGAATTTCTAGAAATGAAACTTCTGAGTCAAAGAGTGTGCAAATTTGACTTTTGAAGCATATACAAATTTCCTTCCAAAAATGTGTTGTGAGTTTATATTGCTCATTTCCCACAACTTAGCCATTCTTGGGCATCTCACTATTGCTTTAACATGCATGTTTATTACTGATATTCTTATATTTCTTCTTTTATAAATTGCTCGTTTGTGAACTCCGCTTGTTTTCCCGTTGACGTACATCTTTTTCATAAAACCACAGTAACTCTTTACATTTAGACTATTAATCCCTGTTAATATTTTTCCCAGTTTGTTTTTCTTGCATAGATTTTATCATTGAACTTAAGATTTTCATTTTGATATAGTCAAATCTTCTCCCTGGTGGTTGTAAGATCAAGATCATAGACATAATCCCTGAACTTTTTATCCAATCACTTTAGTTTTATTTTTTACATTAAAATATTTAATTCTTCTGAGTTGTGTATGTTTACTTACATGTGTGTATGTGTGTGTGTAAATTGCCAGGTAAGGATCCACATTTGTTTATCTCCAAATTGTAAGCCAAAAATTCCAATTAACATTTATAAAATAAATCTTTTTCCAATGATCTGAGATATTTTTTTCACATATACTTGAATCTTTTTCTAGAGTCACCATTTGAGTGAGCAATCTTCTTTTCTTGTATCAGCACTGTACTGTTTTAGATGGGTAATAAAATAATTTAATATCTAGTAGGACTGTTTAACTTCCTCTCACAATTCTTTTCTTAAAAAGAATCATAGCTACTTTCCCATATATAGTCTTTTTGATAGTATAGGGGGAAATGGCCTTAGGTTTTGAAATTACAGAGTAATTTAGACAAAATTTTATCTTTCCAATTTAGGGTCTTTGCAGCTAAGGAAAATATATCACTATTAATTTATGTGGCTTCCTTTTTGTTCTTTAAAAAAGTGTTCCAGTTTTCTTCACACTATTCCTGCCCCACATGACTTGTTAATTTTATTCCTACCAATTTCATCACTGCTATTGTGAATGAAATCTTTTATTTCCATTATATTTTCTATGTATTTATTGTTAATATAGTAAAAAAATTAATGGTAAAAACAAAGGTTTGCAAGAGGATGTGAAACCATGAGAACATGTATATATTGCCGGTTCAAACAGGAATTGAGCACAATTAGGTTCTGTCTAGAAAAAGTAAAGATATGGGATTCTCTCCAGTTCCTGGTGCACACTCTGGATCTCCGGGGTCTGGAAGAGCCGACATTCATGAAAAGGAACGTGTAAAGGAATGTTCATGACAACACTGGAATAATCCACAGCAATGAGGTGCATGTGCCAGAGTCGCATGCACCCACCCAGGCGAACCCCACAAATGTGATGCTGACCCACACAGGCAAGCTGAAAAAGACCCCTCTCAGTAGGATGCCACTTTAATGGGCAACAAACAAACAGAATGGAATTTAGAAATACAGACATATTTAATAAAAGTATTAAAAACTGCACAAAAATGACACCCATCAAATTCACAATGAGGATTACCTCCAAGGGAAGGATGCAATCAAGAGGGGAATACACAGGACTTCAACTGCATCCGCAACTTTTTATTTCTTAACCCAGATGGTGGGCACGCAGGTGCTTATGCAGTTTTCTTCTATTGTTCTTTGTGTCTGCAATATTTTATACCAGTTTATAAGTAAAAACGCTATTGCTTTTTATATGCTCATTTTGTAACCAGACTGCTTATTCAGTTATCCTGTTGTTTGTAAGAGTTTTTGTGCTGGATTTTGTTGTTTTTTTCCAGGTAGATAATCACATCATATGAAAATAATAACTGCCTTTGTCTTACCAGGGTATAGAACTCTGATTTAAATTTCTCCCTAATTTCACTAAGTAGCCCTTCCAGAACAATGTTGAATAAGGGTGATAAAAGTGTCTCTTCTAATGTTTCATCAGCAAAGAGTGATAGGACTTACCTGCCTTACAGATGTGGAGTATGGTGCACACACACGCAAGTGATGTGTGTGTATAAGACAATGCACATATGTATGCTATCAGCATGTGTGTATGACGTGGACATACATATGATTGACATGTAAAACTAATGTGCAAAATGTATCTAATATGATACGCACATATGTGTGGTTGATGTGTGTGAGATGTGATTGAGGTATGCATAATATGACATATGCATACTTGTGATTGGCGTGTGTGTATAAAATGTGTGCGTTGTGTTTTATACCTCATATCTGATAACAAGGTATCTTGCCATCTATTTTAATAAGAATTTGGCCCTGGTATGCATGTTAAATATCATTTTTGACCTATAGGGACAAGCATATAATTTTTCTCATTTAGTCTATTGTAAGAGTACACTATAACTCTAGCTTTTCTCACATTAAACCATGCTCACATTCCTGGAGCCTGATCTTTGCGCATCGTGTTTTTAAATACACCGCTGTGCTTTGTCTGCAAACGTGCATTGAGGGTGTTTGTTTCTACCTTTCGAAGAGAGTCGGCTTGTGCGGTTTGCTCATTTGTGCCCTCCCCACTGGTAACAGGGTTGCGTGAACATCAGGAAAGAAGAGAGAAGCTTTGCTCTTTCAGCTCTACAACAATTTATAGAGCCTACGAAGGATCAGTTCTCCGAAGCTATGAAGAAACTCTCCAAGGAAACCGTGCGTTTTGAGCTGGAGGAGTGCGAGGTCCTTCTTTGGGGGTTTTCTAAATTTTCTCCTTTCTATGATTTTCATTTCCTCTTTAGGAATGAAATCTAACGGCAGCATTATGTTACAACCGCCGCAGTTACAACATCCCACAGACGTGTCTCCTGCTGCAGATAAAATTATTCTTGTGTAAACCGAACACACATTCAACCACCACCTATCCAATGTGTGCTTTATTTGTGGAAACTGTGGGGTTTTTTCAGACTTCTCTTTCCAAATAAAATAAAACCACCTCCTTCAGTCTTCCTATTATGATTATCCAAGTTAAAGATAGCAGAGTGGGGAGAAATTGCCAGTCTTCTGAGTTATGACACCCTCAATATGGTTAACGGTACATTTTCAGCCAGTCACCGCGCCTTAGAGTGACTAGCTGCCTTCTTGCTAAGAAAGGAAAACTAACAAAGATTTCGGAGAAAAAATGATAAAGTAAAAACAGTCCTTACAGCAGGATTTTAAAAGGGCGACCGTCATAAACCTCATATTTCTTTCTTAATGTCAGCGAGTTCCTGGCATGAGGTAGACAGTAGAGGTCAACTGAGATTATTGGTTGGGAAAGTTTTAGGCAGAGGAGTGAAAAATCCAATATCTCAGTCTTAGCAGCAGGGTCAAAGTCAACTCGTGGAAAATTCTGAACAACGGCTCTCTGTGCCATAGCAGAAAAACGTCGTAAATAATTCGTAACTTTTTAAAACAGCCTCATATTGTTTTATAACATAGCCTTTATTAACAGTAATTGCAATGGCTGCTATCATTTTGTAAATGTTCCCAGTCAATATTCACTAAAAATCTTTGTCATGTTGTTTTAGTAATTTCAAGAAATAATAACGAGACCCAAGCATCATGTAATCAGTTTCATTATCATTTTTCAATACGCATTTCTGGAATAATGACTGTAAACCTCTTTAAGCCTGAATTAATATTGGATGTGCTCATAATTGCATTAAGATAATCAGCCTCTCCTTCTCCCTTTGTATGAAGTCAAATTTGGGAGTTTAGCTTTCCTCTGTCGGGTAACACAATGACTTCCTTGCTGGTAGGCAAAGGCCGAGAATGGCAGAGACAACAGGATTGCTGTAGTCTTTAAACCAGGATTACCCTCAGTTTCCACTTTAGGTGTTACTCTTCCACTGTCCTCCCCAAGGGAGGCACAGAAATGATGGGCGAGAGCAGTGGCTTTCCAGGCCAATAAACTGGAAAATCTTGGTTCTTTCATTTACTCCAATGACACTAAGCAAATTAATCTCTTAACCTCAGTTTCCCCATCATAAAGATGTCTCCACCATAGACAGATTCTGAGGATTAAAAAAATGTCATTTATGAAGAGCTTAGCATGGTGCTTGGCATTTTGAATGGTTCTTAGACAAACTTTCAAAGGCCTTGACTAATTACTCCAAACATATTACCTGCTCTTTTCCTGAATTCCTATAACAATGTATTTCAAAGAAGGTCCAAGTTCTTCAAGACTTGGATGTTCTTGATAAATTTGTCATCTTTTAGAAAGCAATATTATCATTATCTGGATGATGAAGATGAAGCTCTTAGGCCGTGCATCTGGTCTTGTGCAGAGTAAATCCCCCAGCAGCAGACCACACGGAGAGTCTGCAGTAGCACAGGGAGAGAACTGAGTCAGGTCCACCATCTTGGGACAATTCATTGGCAATGAGCATAGTGGCAAATATGCAATGATGACATTTTTTCATTAAATGGCATTTTTACTTTCATCGTTACATTCAGGGACCACTTTAACATTAATTGGCTTATCAAGTTAATGCATCATTGATTTAAAATGAGATCACAATGAAAAAGGAATGTTTGTCCTAATTGACCCTAATAGTGCGCTGGCTTAATACAATGTACCAGACACTCTTCTAAGTGCTTCATATACATCATTTGTTTACATATGTACGTCATGTTCTTTAATTCTTACTAAAACCCGAAGAGGTAAGTACTACTGCTTCATCCTTATTTTACAGATGAGGACAACAAGGCACGGGGAAGTTAAGCAACTTGCCCAAGGCCACATAAATCCTCAGTGGCAACTTTAGGCTTTAAAGTCCATGATTTCAATCGCCACACAGCAGACCTTCCACAATGACAGCCATTCAAATTATGGTCCATTCTGGGGGAAGACATAAGACTAGTTGACAAGAAGGAACCATAAATCCATTTTTAAGTCCACCATAAGCAATTTAGTTTCAGGAAAACATCACCCATCAAAGAAAATTAAATTAGATGTGAATGTTATCGGTTTCAGAGTTCAGTTCATATATAATTTATAAATATGCTATGCTATAATCCTAAAAAATTATACTTAGTTTTATGTTTATATTTAAATAACTTTATAATAAAAATAATTTTGGGAGCCAGTCTGGCAGCATAGTGGTTATGTTCACACCTCTGCTTCAGCGGCCCAGGGTTTGTGGGTTTGGATCTTGGGCGTGGACCTACACATCACTTGTCAAACCACGCTGTAGTGGCATCCCACATACAAAATAGAAGAAGATTGGCACAGATGTTAGTTCAGGGACAATCTTCCTCATCAAAAAAAAAAAAAAAAAGAGGGCTGGTCCAGTGGCGTAGTGGTTAAGTTCGCGTGCTCCACTTTGGAGGCCTGGGGTTCGTGGGTTCGGATCCCAGGTGCAGACCTACATACCACTCATCAAGCCAGGCTGTGGCCACATCCCATATACAAAACGGAGGAAGATTGGTACAGACGTTAGCTCAGGGACCATCTTCCTCAAGCAAAAAGTGGAAGATTGGCAACAGATGTTAGCTCAGGGCTGATCTTCCTCATCACAAAAAAAAGAAAAAAAAAGTTTAAGTCAATCCTGAAAGATCAAAATATTTGTATAGGGTCCATATATCTCAAATTTGAGAACACAGTGTTATAACATTTCTTGTCTGGCTCATTCACTTCGGCACTTGCACTGTCCCTCCTGTTCCGAGGCCCCATAGAATTCTTTTTCTTCCCACAGACCTTGGCCCTAGAATAACGTAGAAGCCCACACCAGCCATGCTCCAGGGTGAAGCCCAGAGTTTGGGATCCCAGGTGTCCTCACTCACCTCTCAGCACTTCTCTTTGCCTTTTGATTCACTCCCTTGCACCTCGTATGAGTCCACCTCCTCAACAAAGCGCTCACCTTGGTGAGGACAGGGACAAGGCTCTCCCCACCTGTGCACTCCCTCTGGGAAGAACACATAGGCTTCTGCACACAGCAGATGCCCAGTGAATGTCTGTTAGTTAGAAAGAAACGCAACCAAAGACCAAGACATTGCTAATTCACCTGTTGACGGGTTTTTGCAGTATCTTGGGGGACTAGGGTATATTCTGTATCCTCGCTGCAGCATCTCCACCAAGACCCACCTGGTCTGGGCTTGAGTGCCCGCAGGCATGTGAGCTCACTGTAGGGAGAGCTAGCACATTTGTGACGGTTGCCTTGGATGGTTAAGAAGTCCCTCCTAATACTGTCCTGAAGAATCTGCTGTTTTGCCCCATTTAGTCTAATTCTGCTTTCTGGTATCAACTGATTTGAATCTGCTCTACGTAACAATTTAGAGAGACACGCAGGACAGCTGTTTTTAATCTCCCGTTCACTTGGGAAACTGAGGCTCAGAGGCTTTAAGAGATTTGCCCAAGGTCACACAGCTATTGAGGATGGAAGCAGGGACAGTGTCAAATGTTTCAGTGTGAACTTGGCCATCTAGATGAGAAGCTACTAGAAGATAGGAACCATGTCTCAAATCTATTTGCACCCTCCTTACCACTTGGCCTAGCTTGTAGTAGATTTACAATAAGTGCCCCTTTAATGGATGAGTAAGTGCATAAATGAATGCTCTGGAACCAGAAATGCAGACTAAACACCCAGATACTGTAGCCTACACTTATAGAATGCAGCAATCAGCCTATGCTGCTTTGTGGACCAAAGCCACAAAGTGATTCATGAGGCTGTTTGAAGATGAGACAGGACTCTAGCAAGAATCCCAAAAGACAAGTAAGATCTGTCCCCCTAGGCTCAGAGCACAGACACCACCATGCCCCCACCACCCCAGTTCCTGGGAGGTCAGGCGGGCAAACACTAAAATGGTGGAGAAGATGATCTTTTGTACATTGCTCTGGTGCAGAGAAAGGAGAGCCCAGAAGAGCAGGGACATTTTGGACTGGGTGAGGGGCCACCCTGTCCCATCCAGCACAGGTGGCTACAATGGCACAGTGGCAAGAGTGAAGGGGCTGGTGCCAGCAGCAACAAAAGCCAAGTGCCCAGGCAGGATCAGTGCTTGGCCAAGGATGATGGCAATGGGTAAGCAACCAGGACTTGACCATGACAACAAGGGCTGGTAGCTTGATGGCTCCCCAAGGCAGAACAGAAAGGGGCTCAAGAAGAAGGATTTAGGGATTTGACAACAATTTCTGGAGCACTGGAGGCTAATGCTCTAGTGGGCAGCACTGTGTGGCCCACTCCCCTATGAACCCCCACCCCTTGACAGGCACCCCCTGAGGGAGCACCTATGACTTAGTCACCCAGATCAGGGTCCATACAGAGATGTGGGTAGGTAAAGTGGGCTGGGGGGTGATCAAACACGTGAACCCACTGGATTCCATGGCTGGGCTAGCTATTTGCAACCTCTGACCAAGTCTTCAGAGTTGGGACTCTTAAGAGACTGAAATGAGAAGACTAAGAATTTCTCTGTTTTGAAAGAGACGCCAACTCAAATCTACTTTTGAGGCAATGCGGTCCTTAGCTCCAGGGTAACCACTCCAAAGCATCTCTTGGTTATACAAACACACAGCGTGTCCCCCTGTCACTGAGAACTTCTTGATCACAGAGGTTTTACAAAGAGAAGTCCAAGTGCTCTCTTTGGGAATGAATATTTTTGTGATTTTACTTGAATTTGATCTCAGCAGATGTTACTACTCCTTTACAAGATTTCCTTCCTCTGTTTGGTTCAGACTTTTTTCGCTGACCATTGCTGATCCTGCAGAGGTGTGCGTGAGAGTGTATCCCAGTGTTCCAGCTCAGGTAGGCTCCCCCTAGAGACAAGAAGCTACAATCCTGAAGATATTGGAATGAAGGAACAGGCCTAAACATCACCTGAAATTGAAAGAAAGTCAATAGGAAGGAACCAGACTGGACTTGGCTGAGAACAATCCAGGCTGATGTCCTACTCGTGGTGTCATTTTAGGTTAAGTGACTCAGACTTGGGGAAATGCTAATGATGGAGTATAATATTTCCATGAAATTTCTTTTAGGGCACCATAAGGTAAAACCACTCTAAAAGGGGTTGAGGGTTGGGCAATTCCTTTGAAGGGAGCAGAAGTTGCCACTGTCAACCAACGTGGGAAGAAGGAGATCTTGGGGACAGGAAATGAAAATTCAGTGACGCACCTTATATATACCTTATATATACCTTAGGGTATGTATGTGAGGTGGCCAGGCACCTGCAATTTCAGCGAAGGCTAGTTGAAAGTCACAGTGTACGGGAGACCGAGGAAGGGGGAAACTGAGGAAGGGGGAGACTAAGGAAGCGGGGAGACTGAGGAAGCAGAGAAAGCAGCAGCAGGAGAGGGGGGCTCTCAGGACTGCAGGAGGGGACTTGCAGAAGAGCCTGCATAGCCTCGGACACAGCAGATTGTGGCTATGTGGCTATGAGCTACGTCGTGGCTGACCTGGCAGCCAACAGAGATTAGGAAGCATCGAAGAAATTCCTGAGGCTTCCCAGATATTCCTGGGGAGGGAGATGGATTTTCCTGTAACCAGGCAGGTGAGGATTCAAGTGACCATAATTTGGAAAATTCATGTAATCTAGTGAGACCTGGACATGCAGGAAACTCTGAATCTGCAGCGTCCAACAGATCGCTCGCCAGACAGGAGACATCCAGTAAGTGTTTGCAGCACTGAATGGACCTGCACTTTCCCAGGCTGGTGGCCCAGGAACCAGTTGTTATGTGAGACCTAGACCTTGAGCTTCCTGAACTGGTTACATGCTTGAGCAAGCCATTGTGGATTCAGGATCATGCGAGGTGGCACTAATTCAGGGTCATCAGAAACAGGGACTTAACGCTTTATCCATTTCATTGACCTTATCTACTACAATCTGCCCATCTCTTAGGAGTGAGGGCACAACCCTGGGCTCCTACTTGCAATCAAAACATAAAGAGCGTCGAAGTTCACTCCGTTTCTAGTCTTCTAAATTTAGCTCCTCAATTCCTAAGCAGCTCACTTCCTTTAAAATAGTTTCAGAAATGTCTAAACGTCATTTTGAGTAAATTTATCTCTCTATTAGATGAAGGAAAGGGCATTTTCTTTGATTTATTTTTCCTTTCTCCCTCGGTTTTCCAGTGCAGTATCACAAAAACAGGAGAAATTTGCTAACTTATTAGCATCCATCTAAGATATGACAAATCAAATGGCTAAGGCACAGATGCGCAAAAAAATGTTAACCAATTGCCTGGTTTTTCTTTTGCCTCGTTGTATTCATCAGTTGCTCCTCCCACTACTAACCTACAAGTAGTGGCCCTATACAGCGAGGTGGCACAGAACAAGCAGATGTCTCAAAGAGAAAAGTCAGCTTTCATTGGAATTAATACCGTTTTCTTACCCTGATCTTTTTTTAACATGGCTTTTTTCCTTTTTCTTTGTTTAAGAATAAAACATGCAATTGAACTAAAGCAGAGCACCGCTAACAGTCACATCTGAGAATCTATACTCCAGTTGAATCCCGGTTGATCCCACCGGCCGCTCTTACCTCTTTTATTCAATGGTAAACCCAATGCTTAAGTTCCTTTCTGCAAAAATGCCTTTCATCTTGATTTTCAAAAGAATCTCATTAGCACATTTTGTCTTTCTCTAAGAATGTTACTGAGTGTTAACCATAGCAAAAGGAACTCCACAATCAGCCACAATCTTTTAATATTCTCCCCTAGTTTGTAGAAGGAATGAGATAATCAAAACAGTCCTTGACCCCAGGGAAAAAACAACCACCAATCTAAGCAGAGCTGGAGAAAGGAATCTGGTGGGTAAGTTTCCCTGAGTGATAAACAACTGAATGATTCTCCATTAAAGAAGAAAATATCTGACTGTTCAGGTTTCCCTAGGAAAGAAATCCTTACCTACACAGGCTTGGGTCCTCTCCTGTTTTCCAATGGGCCACTTAAACACACAGAGGCAGCCTGGAAGGGTTATTTGCAGAGGCACCACCAACGTGCAGCAGACATCTGCAGGTCCGAGACAAGGTGGAATCTCAGCAATGGTCACTATTTGCAAGGCCACCTACTCCCCTCTCTACTTCCACTTAATGTATTGTCACCCAAAGAATTCTACCATCTGTGACTTCAGAGAAAACCCTCCCTGTGTTAAGAACACATTTCAGTCCGTTTCTGGAAGGAACAGATAACCCAGAACAAGTCTTCAGCTGTGGGCAAGGACCCTGGAGTGCTGCTATTCAATGTGTGAGTGTCCTGGTCTCTTCTTCCCGTCACCTCCAATTCACCAAACCTCATTTGCAGTGGCCAAGTCAGGAAATGAAACTCTGACGCAGTGGGGGGAGTAATTTCTTTTCTCCTTTAAAAATTTATGTGTATGAAAACTCTTATGGCAGTGCACCCTTTTAAGTTTTTGTGGCAGATAAATTTTATTTGACATATGACAGGAAGCCCAGTCTTACTGCGATCAAGTATTTAAAAGCACTTATCTCTTGTTTATTATAGAAATAAGAAGTATTTGGTTGTTGAGAACAAAACTTTTTAAAAAACAAAGAATTTGGCAACATATGAAGTAATATTTTCCCCTCAACCACTTCTTCCCAATCTCATTTCCCAGAGATAACCATGGCTAACGAGGTAACGGGTTTTCAATGAAAAGAACGAACTTGCATCAAATTGAGACTGTTCCCCAACTTTGGGTCACTTGGGGAGTATAGAAAGATATTAAGATGCAGTTATTAATTGACCACCATTCTTATTTAGCTCTTGCCTTCATGTTTGATGAAAGGGTGGCACTTGGCACCACAGGATTCCTCCACATTTGAGGCGCCTGGCTTGACAGTGGTTTTGCCCAAATCTAACACACGTTCTGGGTGAACTCATCCACCCTCCTACTTTGCTTCCTATATGCTACAATTCCCAGCCCAAGCCTTGCCTCTTCCAACACAAATAATCCATAACCAATCTATAAACAAAATTGGGGTGAGTTTATTATGAGCCAGATCTGAGGACCATACAGCCGGGAGAGTCCTTTCACAAAGGAATGGAGCACTCCAAAGAATTGGGGGTGTACAGGGTGGTTGTACAGCGTCAAAGAGTATGTACCACATGTGACTGGAATGTCCCTTCTACAACAGTCATGAGATTGCCTCACCAGCACAGTGATTCACAAAGCAATTGATGAACCCAGCAGGTAGCAGGTCTGTGGTCTCTAGCTAGGTGGTCACAGGGTGAGTACAGCAGCCTGGCAATCAATTCCTAGGCTAGACAGATGCTTATCCTTAAGGAAATACCAATGTGGGGGAAGTTGCGTCTTTATCTTAAGGCCATTTTTTCTTATATTTGGGACATAGTAAATGCTTAAAGCAGATATACAATGCATGCTCCACGGCCACGTCAGCCCCTTTTGGGAAAATGAAGTCAGGCCAAATTAGTTTTACACCAAATGGTTTCCTCAAATACTCCAATATATCCTATTGCTTGTCATTTATTTATCAGCTTCCTGCTGGATAGACATTTCTCTCTGATGTGCCATGGACATCTCCAACACACCTTGGGACTAGAGTAGCCATCAGTCCACTCCCATCTATGGTTCATTGCACCTCTGTCTGTCCAAGTTACAGAGCCAGAAAACCAGAAATCATTCCAGGTTCTACCATTCCTGACCCACCCCCCACACCAGTCAGCATGAAGTCCTATGGATTTCCCTTCCTAAACCTCTTTCCAATCCATGCTGCCTCCCACTGAATTGATTCACAGCCTCATCTCGTCTTACCCAGATGGCAGCCGTCCTGCCAACTTCAACTCCAACACACATCTCCAATCAGCTGTCTTCCCCACATTTCCAATGCCACCGCCTCTTCCCTGCCAGGAACAACCGAACCAGCTTCCCAACAGGTTTCCCTGCTCTCAGTCCCAGCACTGACCACAGTTTGTAAATATATTTGTATTTTGGTGTCTATTTATTTAAACCCAACTCTCCCACTAAACTGTAAGCTGTTTTGGCCTCTGCTATACCCCCAGCACATAGCTTGCTACCTGGCACATAGGAGGCATTCAAAAAATGTGTGTTGAAAGAAAGAATAAATGAATGAATGGTGTTTTCTAACTGTCTCCCTCTCTTGCCCTTTCTGTTATTTCCTTCTCAAGCTAGAGAGGTCTTTCTAAATTGCAAATATGATCTCGTCACTCTGCTGCCTAAACATTTTAGCAAGGAAATTGCAAGAATCAGTTCAAGCTCTTCTGTGCTGCCTGCCATTTCCCACGCTCAGCTCAGGCCACTCCGGCTCCCCCTACCCTCCTCCACACTAAACCACTACCGTTTCCGAATGGACCACGCTCTCGCAACTCTTTTTGTCCTTCCTCAAGGTCCCACCCACCGGGTCCAGTCCTTCAAACACTGACTCTGCTGCTACTTCTTGTATTGAATTTAGGGGCTTTGTTTTCTTTAAACAGCTATGTTTTCCTCACTAGTTTATATATTCCTTGAGGACAAGCACCAGGCCATTCACTTTTATATTTCCAGTACTTTCCGTTGTGCTTATAGAATGGTGAGTGCTTAATAAAATTTGATTAACAGGGCAATATTCACAATGTATGGTACAGCAAAGGCAACAACGGTCAGGACAGATCCATCAGACGGATGCTGGCTGGAAGCACTGGTCACCCGCATGGGCATGCGCTGGCCAGCCGTCAGCCTGGGTCTGATGAATCAGTGAGTGAATAAATGAACGAGTGAATGAACAGAAACTGAAA
Source organism: Equus quagga (assembly GCF_021613505.1). Classification (NCBI taxonomy): domain Eukaryota; kingdom Metazoa; phylum Chordata; class Mammalia; order Perissodactyla; family Equidae; genus Equus; species Equus quagga. The sequence continues at coordinate 112,302,840 of NC_060275.1, forward strand.
ACCCTCCTTTCTGTGCTTATTTCCTCCAGTTCTCCCAAGGCCAGACAGCAGCAGAGCCAGGAGCCAATTCCCTCTCTCTCTCCAGCAACTTCCCAGGGGCTGTTAACAGTGCCCGCCAGCCTAGCAGTCAGCACCAGGCTGGAAACAGCCAGGTCGTCGAGTCTGTTTACTCTGTAATCACCGCACTTCGTGCCATTTGTCTGGAGAGGGTTTCCCTTGAAACGTATTCACGCCCCACGTGGAGTGAACACAGTTCAGCTGCAGAGTGATTTATTGCTCAGGGAGTAATTATCAGAACATCTTGTCAACTCTGCTCTATTTTGCTAAGGAGGAAAAGAGACATATTTTGAACAAAACAACTCCAGGACACAGCACCTGTAGGGAATTAGCTGAAGAATGAGCTAGAGAAGGCACGATGCTCGCTCTAGCGGGGATGGACTCCTCACCAGATGAGCTCAAACCAGCATGCCTCTGAATAAATACGACTCTCCACGGTTCGCGCCGGCTGCTTTGGGCTGATTCAGCGATTTTAGATGCTTTCTTTCCCTGTGCTGGCACAATGAAAACGGCGATCTGAATATCATTTTACTTTTTTCTCCATCTTCATTTTGTGCGGCTCAGCCAATGGGCCTGCTGTAAATAGGGTACCCCATCCCCATCTCCGGGAAAGTGTCCAATCTATTCTCCAGCTCTGACTCTCTCCTATACCCTAGCCCCACAAATCCCCGGAAGAAATCAGGTTTCCATTCCAGAGCCAGGAGGAGAGATGTATTGTCATACACCAACAAATGGCAAGAAACTATACATTGTGTCAGATGGTGACAAGTGATGTATTTGATATTTGATATCTGTCACATCAGAGACACCAAGTCGAACCACATAAATTTAAAATGGGATTCTGTAACTAACTCATGAGATTTCTAATAATCCAGAAAATGCCAGGCCTGGTGAGCTGGGTGATAGTGCAGCCTGAGAGTTAACATCTCAGTGTCTGATCTTCTGCAATCTAATTTGATGCCTGAATTGGATTTGATCCACTTTGCAGGAAGGAAAGAAAGATGAATCCGAGACTGAGAGTAGAAAAAGCATACCTTGTTATATCTGCTTAGATCAGGGGCATTTTGCATCTAATGTTATCTTCACAGCAATCCAAAGAAATCCACCCCTAAGCCAGGCATCATAGCTCCCAGTTTACAGATCAACAGTGTGGGATCCAGAAGGTCAGAGACCACGCCCCACACCCACACAAAATGTCCGGGCAGAGAGGATGCTGGGCTGGAGATCCCCAGCGTCCTGCCACAAAGTTCTATCCGCTGAATCACGTTGCTTCTTAATAAAATGGGGTGCCAGGTCTCTGAAATGGTAAAGATAATAATAGCAGAGTCATAGCATGTCCGTGCTCAGCCCTGTTCTAAGACTTTACGTGCGTTAACTCTCTTAAGCCTTCCAACCAACCTATACAGTAGATTCCACTGCTCCCCCATTCCACAGATGCGCAAACTGAGGTATGAAGAGGTTATGCGACTTACAAGAGCTTGCAGGTGGTAGGACTGGACTTTGAAACCAGGCAGGTTGCCTCCCGGGCCTGGGCTCTGCCTACAACACTATAGAAATTTAGATGCAAATTGGTGCTAGATAATCCAGCTAGAAGTTCGATCGATCCTACTTGTTCCAGAATCCCCAGCACCAATTCCCAGGATAAGTCCTGGGAACTGACCCTCATCACGGATCCCTGACAGTCTGAGGCCAAACTCCCAGGTTGATGTAACTGTCCACCTTGGCCTGAGCGAGAGGGACTGAGGCCCCCCAGATCTTGGTTCTGGACACATATGTGAGGGACCTTTGGGAAGGACCCTGCAAGCAGATGGAAGTAAAGAGGCCATTCTTCAGAGACAAGCCACTAGAGCTTTGGGATAATATTTTCCATTTATTTTGCTTCTGTCTCGCTGCAGAATCGTAGGATATCTATTCTAACCTTGTTTTTATTGTTTGTGTGATGGGTTAGCTGAGAGGGTCCTCCCCCATCCTCCCCAGCATGGCATTGTTTCTTCCATCCCTTCTATCTCCCTGGGGGTACCTTGGATTGAGCTGTGTGCCTGTTATCCAGAATTTATTAATAGCCGCCTCTGTCCGACAGCCTGCTGTTTTTCCCCCAATGTGAATATGAAGAGAGCAGGGAACACGGTATTCTTTTGGGTTAAAAAAATAAATAAAAAGAGAGTGTGTGGGAAGTGTGGAGAATCAAGTTAAGGAAGGGAGAGTGTCGTGTATGTTATATGGAATAAGAACGCTCCAGCCTCCCGCAAAAGCAAATAAGACTGTCGCAGAGCGTGAATTCCACCTCTGCCCCGTCAGACAGACAAAAGCTTCAGAACCTTTTTTCAGCTCTAATTTGGTGATAGGAGGTGAAGTCTAGAAATATGTAATCTCTTCTGTATCATTTTGTGGTAATCACAGTTTCCAAAATCGAATCAAGACGCGGGGTGGCGGGCTATCCCCCAGTGCTGGGAGTCGTCTGAGAGATGGAGGTGGATTCCTACTCTTCCTACTGGATCCCCCGGGGCGTTTCTGTGGGTTACGCAGTAAGGAAGCTGGACTGTGGAGCTCAGTGATTTAGGGCATGTCACCAGCTTAGGGATCCCATTGCCCTGAGTCAGAAACAGTGTCCAAGGAATGAATAGACAGTGTCAATGACAGTGTTTAGTAATGGCATTTCTGATTTGGTATTAGGTTAGAAGGAGACACACTTTGGAGTTGGGGAGGCAGCCGGATCAACAAAATCATGCTTCACTGCCTCATTGTTGCATTATACTGCTCCCAACAGCAATTAAAGTGGAAAACACTAAGTTTATTACTATGATTACTAATTATTGTTGTTGTTATTATGAATGAGAATTTCCTGAGTTATTCTTAAAGGAGTTTCTCTCAACCCTTATTAACATCCAAAATGAATGGATAGCTAAAATGGTACCAATCCTTCATCCTATCGAATACCCATCGGATACCAGCATTTCCTGAATTTCCACTTCCTGCTGCCCTGGGCCACGGGGAGAGGGGGAGCAGGATGGATACAAACACATACACAGAATTACTTCCAAAAATGATCATGCATGTCCCCATGATATGACCGTCTATACCCCACAGATAAACTCCTTGATTGGCATGGCTTGAAAAAGAGGGAAGCTTTCCCGGCCTGTCCATGCATCCCTCCTGCACTGTGCAGAGCACAGTGGCTGAGATCCCCAACCTACCGGACTCCTGAAGGTCCTCAGAGCTTTTTAATTGGCACAAGGAGATTTTGTCTTTCTAGGAAGGTTGCTGCTGAGTTAGCTAGCGCATTCTCTGTGATTGGTTTGCCTCCTGAGAGCTCGTTATCTCCCCAGTCTGCTGGAGCTGTGGTTCCCAAACCTGACTACAAATCAGAACCACCAGTGGCTGGTGCAACCATGGGCTCCCAAGCCCACCTGCCAGACCTACAGAAATAGGACTTCTGGGGTGGGACTCAGGCATGGGTGTTTTAAATGAGCTCTCCAGGTGATTCTTTGTGTCATTGGGATTGGGGACCACTGACAAGAGGGGGAGCATTGTGCTAAGGGAGTAAGACACTCTTTGGTTAATTTTAATGAAAGAGTAAGACAGTGTCACTAGCAGGATTTCGTAGAAGGACCCAATGGAGGCTCCAATAAGTGACAGGACAATCATCAAAGGGGTCTGGGGACACCAAGGAAGACCTCTGGGCTCTTGGGCACCAAAATAAAGAATAAAGGACATTCAAAATCAGACACCTACTTTATAGTCTTTCCTGTGAGCAATCTGGCCACTATGGACAGCCTTGCCATGTTGGTCAACATGGACAGGCATATTTTTTCCCTGCAACCCTGTCCCTGCTGTAGACCGTCATAAAGCAATGCTAGTCCACAAGCAAAGCATTCTGACTCAAACCTCCATGAACCCACCTCAGGAAGGCCCTGTCTGTACCATTCTACCTTCATTTCTTAAGAAGATAAAGTCAGAGCTGGAATTAAGCCCATCCACAAACAAAATGTTAGCACAAGCATTGCCTTCGTGCACAACAGTCTGGCAGCCCTCCTCCGTGTCAACCATGCTTTTCACTCTTAGTTGCATGACCGGCTGTGTTCTTGGACTTCGGTTCCCTGACAAACCAAATTATAGCACAAGTAATAGCCACAACCACAGCGGCTCCGGCAAGACAGGCCCAGAGTTGGGGCGGCTCCAGCCAATCTCAGTTCTGTTTTCCTGGCTCCGTGACAAAGTCCCCAGGGAAGGTTACCCAGGCCTGTGACTTTTCATTCTGGATGGCTCCCACACATGCCAGCATCCTGGGAAGACCCCCTGTCTTGTGTTGTCTCAAGACAACACAGTAGTGATTTACCCAACATCTTCCATGAGCCAGGCTCTTTGCCCCACATTTTACATACATTACTGTTCATCTTGATCACGACCCTTCAATATATGTATTATTTCATAGCTCAGAAAAGTGGATTTCAGAGAAAAGCAGAGTGCCTTATCCCAAATCACACAGCCAGTCACTGGGTTTTTGGTGTTCTAATATTCCAATAAGCCACAGTACTTTTAGTTATTGAGATTTGAGTGCATTTGTTATTTTAAAAAATTATTTTGCTATCTTAAAAAATATGAACTCTGGGGGCTGGCCCAATGGCATAGTGGTTAAGTTTGTGCACTCTGCTTCGGCAGCCTGGGGTTCACCAGTTCGGATCCCGGGTGCACACCTAGAACCCCTTAACAAGCCAAGCTGTGGCAGGCATCTCACATATAAAATAGAGGAAGACTGGCACTGATGTTAGCTCAGGGCCAATCTTCCTCAGCAAAAAGAGGAGGATTGGCAGTAGATCTTAGTTAAGAGCCAATCTTCCTCAAAAAAAAAAAAAAAAACTCTGAATCATTTATGCTTTTTGCTCAAGATCAATGTCTCAATTATTCACTTTAAAAAAAAACCTATATCCAAACTTCAAGTCTAAACAAGTATTTGCCTGAGCGAGCCAGAGTAAGTGACCATATTGTGACATTGTGAAGTTTCTCTATCAAGAATAAATCTTACTCTAGTTTTAAAATTTTCCAAACAAGTGGCATATGAAAATTGATACATCAACCCTGCATTGGATTCATCTTCTACATCTGATGAAAGCAAAGTGAGCAAAGATGAAAGAACGTATTCTCTTAGAAACAACAGCAAAAATATAGAGAGCTCCTGCATTGGGCAGCTGGGGCCACCATAACAAAATCCCGCAGACTGGTGGCTTAAACAACCGAAGTTTATTTCTCACAATTCTAGAGGCTGGAAGTTCAAGGTCAAAGTGTTGGCAGGCATGGCCTCTTCTGAGACCTCTCTCCTTGGCTTGCAGATGGCTGTCTTCTCGCCGTGTCCTCATGTGGCCTTTTCTGTGTGTGAGCATCCCTGGTGTCTCTTCCTCTTCTTATGAGGACACCAGTCCTATTGGATTACGCGCCTCCCCCACTTATGACCTCAATTAACCTCAACTACCTCCTTAGAGGCCCTCTTCCAAATATAGTCACACTGGGGGTTAGAGCTTCAACCTACGGATTTTGAACAAAATTCAGTCCATAATAGCTCCTTATCAATTAGAGTGCAGTTCATGAAAAAGATATTCCAGCATATCTCTGGTGGCATTTTCCTATGTAACTCAAGACCTCATCTCCTGGGTGTCAACCCCTGCTTTTTATTTTAAAGATTGGCACCTGGGCTAACAACTGTTGCCAATCTTTTTTTTTTTTCTGCTTTATCTCCCCAACCCCCGCCCCGTACATAGTTGTATATCTTAGTTGCATGTCCTTCTAGTTGTGGGATGTGGGACGCCACCTCAACGTGGCCTGACGAGCGATGCCATGTCTGCGCCCAGGATCCAAACCCTGGGCCACCGCAGCGGAGCACGCGAACTTAACCACTCGGCCACGGAGCCGGCCCCATCAACCCCTTCTTCCTTGATCTATTGGGTATTGGATGATCACACTACCAGAAGAAATCTAACTCCCCCAGGCTCTGGGTTCTTGACAGCTCTGCTCTTGTCCTCGAACTGTTTCTCTCTGGTCCATTCAGCTTTCCTGAACCATGTTCTCAAACCTCTTCTCCTTGTATTGAAAGTCCATCAGCATTTGTTCTCTGCCAGCTCTGGAGTCTGAACACTCTATGACTTCATTGGGGCATGCTTTTTCTGGGGGATGATTCTCAGCATCACTTCACATCTCCTGGACGGATGCCAACCCCTGCCTCCTCCTGTTTCCAGTTAGGTGGGTAATGAAGTTCCTGATCCTCATCTGAATGGCCCATCCTTACCACAACTATTTCTGGAGTAAAGATAACCAATGAATGGGGAGTCCCAAGGATGCTCAGTGCTTACTAGCTCAGGGGACCAGCCCACCTCTCCCTTGGATTTCTGGGCCTTTCCAAGGTCTCCTTAGTGCACATTTACATACAGTCCTTTGGTGCTCAGAGAATGGGTTTTCCTAATTTTACATTAAAAGACAGAGTGAGATGGAGAGGTGGCATGAGTGGGACTTCTGGGGTCCCAAGAACGATTCATTCTCCATTGCACAAGGGTGTTCAATTTGTGGAAATTCACTGTACACTTAGGGTTTATACAGTTTTAATATGTGACGCTTCAATAACGAACCCCCTCACTGCCAAAAGACACACAGCAACGCTAAAGACAATTTAGAAAATGGCAAAAAAACACATCACCCATAATACTACCATCCTCACACCTCTTCATTTTTGTGTACTTCACTCCAGATTCTGTGCATATGCATTTCTATTTTTATGCAGACCTTTCTGCATCCTGCTTTTCCCACTTAACATTATGATACAGCATTTTCCCACAAGTTAGTTCCAGTAATTTTAATTTCAGTGGTTTCGTGTTTTGTGCACGATGTGGTATGTCAAACACGGAAACAATACGGCCCTCAGTTCTCAGTGAGAGCAAGAGCAGGCTATGTGGAGGCTGGCCTGGGAGGGTCTCAGGAGAAAGGAAGGCAGCTGGGCGGCATCTCCTCCCCTTGTCCAGCCCGAGGGAAAAAGATGGAGAACTGAGGGTAACTCTGGGAAGCAGGATCTTCCCTGTGAGAAGTGGATTTTTGTATGAAGCAGTATTTAGCATCTAATGCACTTGAATTTTAGTCTCTCATCAGCCACTTACTAGCAATCGACCCTGGTGAGTAACTTCTCTACTGGGAGACTTGGATTCCACTCAGTAAAAGAAGAAGAAAGAATGTCCACCTCAAAGGGCTCAGGATTCACTGTGAGAGCACGGGAAGTGTCTAGCACACAGTAGGTGTTCAAAAGATCTTCAGTGAATGGCTAAGGATGTGAGGATCATTAGAATCCCCTTCAAACACACTTAACACGCGGTTTTGGATCAGATAGACCCAAATTCCAATGTCTACTCCCCCTTTCCCGTACTAACTAACGGTTCAACCCAGCTCACTCGGTTACTAGTTAAGAGACCTTAAGCAAGTCATTTCACCACTCTGCACCTCAATGTGCGATAACAGTACCTAATAATGGGGTTATTGTGAGAATTAATGTATTTATCTGAAGAATCTAGTGCCTCTTGATAATTGGAAGATGTTAAATGGTATTTTGTATAATATTTAATTTGCCCAGACAGGATATTGGAAACCAGATCTCAGCTTTGTTCTGACCGTGTGACATTGAGAAAGTTACTTAACATCTCTGACCCTCAGTTTTCTCACAAGTAAAATGAAGCGACAATAATAACAATTAGAGGCTATATTATAGGGTATATAACAATAATGACAGTAATAACAATTGGAGGCTATATTATAGGGCACATAACAATAATAATCTTAGATAATGGATGTTTACAAAACTAATTAAATAGAGTACTCTAAATCATGATACAGTGCCTGGCACATGGTAAGTTTCCATAAATCTTTGTTAATGAAGGAGGAAAGCAAAATGACTTGAGAAAACAATTGGAAGTCCCATGCAGCATGGAAGCAACTGTATTTACAGGTAATGTGTTATTTTAGGAATTAACAATTCAAGGATCCTTGCACTGAAGCAGACCATTTGGGCTCTCTTTTCTGAGTGTTTATCACTGGCTCTCAAAAGCTCTCAACGTGATAAAGGCTCTTTGAGTCTGGTATTTTGAGTCTTCAAGTTGTTTTTGTCATTCAACGTGGAAGTCCTCTCCTCAAGAAACCAGGTGAGGAAGAAAAGTGACTGCCCCACTCCAACTAGAAATCCTTTCATGCAGACAAAAGAGGAGCCAGCTCAGATATTAAACCTCAACTCTGTTTTCAACTCCTCCAGTCTCTAATTCCTCCAACACAAACTGGAGCCACAGTCATCTTCCTAAACCCCAACCCCAAACGAGGCATTCTCCAGCTTAAAAACAGTCAGTGCTTTTTTATTTTGGAGAAAATCACGTAAAAAAAGGTCAAACTCAGTATTCAGAACCCTCCCTGGGCCCCATCTATCTCTTTGGCCTTACCTGCCATGAATCTCCAAAATTACCTCCATGTACCGACTGACCCAGCTCCATTGCTTACTGAGCCTGGATCACTTTCCCACGAGTTTCTCGTCTCTGTTTTCTCCACGTCATCCACCTCCCTCTGTTAAAATTCTACCCATTCTTTAAAAGCTGTCTACTCTGGAGTGACCTGCCCTGATCCTCCCTATCTGTTGTGCATTCTCACTCATTTTAATCCAATTGACTCTTAGTTGTTGATACTTAATCATAATGGCTTTGTGTTCATGTTTATCCTCAGGTCCACACCCCTATTGGATTATAATATTTTTTAGGGCCTGGAAGACCATGTCTGGTACTTTGCAGTGTACATATTCAAATATTTGTTGAATTCAGTTATATTTGCCTGGCTCCAGAAGCCAATCCAAAGGATTTTTTTAGATGGTTTGGATTTTTTTAAATCCAACTTAAGTGTTCATTCAGCAGTCATTTTCTGGACACTTATTAGATGGCAAGAGCTAATTTTTTTTAACTGCTCTTAACAAGATTTCAAGATGACATTAATAAGACAAATGTAGAGGCTTGACTGAGGCTAAACAAGTCAATTGCACAAATGCAAGATGCAGGGAGCCTGCAGCTAACAGGGGTCCACAGGAGGAGGTCAAAGGGAGCTAGCAGAACACGTGCTCCCTCTTGCTCCAGGGGCAAGGCTGGCTCATACCACCTAGGGGAGTGGTCATGGAAATGGTGACCAGATCCCAGCACATGATCACATAATGGCATCAGATCATCATGTGTGCAAGAGAGAGAAAGTTTGTTCCCCAATAGACGGACTCATTCTTCTCTTACTAACAATAAGAACATTAACGGTGATTAGATATCTCTGTGGCAGGATTCATCATCATCTAGGAAATCTCAGAATTCTAGGAACTTTTATGAGAATCTTCAGGAAAGTGAGAATTTAACTGGATTACTTTCTATTAAGGCCTGGATCTGAAAGCTGAACACTTCTCAACAACACCAGATCCACAAAATCCACAAACCAGAACAAACCAGCCTGGAAAGATTTCCTAAATTTGCTATAGAAAGGAGTACACTTGTGTCTGAGCAGCAGTTTATGTTGAGTAATAATTTACCAAAATGATGGCTAATTGTGAAATCACTTTACACTAGAAAAACTAAGGAAGCACTTACCTTCACGAAAGACAGCCTCTCTTGTCGGTTGGGAGATTGCATCATACAAAAGCAAAATGCATGTGAGGGGTGGGAGTGTGTGTGCATTTCTGGGTTAAATGAGTATTTCTAAGAATTCCATTTTAATATATTGGTTGATTTTTTAACTATTTCACTTTGCATTTTAAGTGGCTATTATAGGGATTAGAACATGCATCTTTATCTTTCACAGCCTACTTATTATTGATGGTGTACGACTTCACATAAAACATAAAGAATCTTGCAGACTTACAGGTTGATTTATCCCTGTTCCTCATCTTATATGCTATAGTTGTTATATGTATTTTGTTTACATACATTATAAATTTCGTAATGCCGTAGTATAGTTTTTTCTTTCAATTAGTCACGGGTAATTTTATTTTGAAGATCTATGAATTGGGGCATATGCATTTATGGTTGTTTTGGGGTGTATACATTCCTGATTAATTGACCCTTTATCATTATGAAATATCCCTCTTTATCTCAGGCAATACTTTTTATTGTGATGTCTATTATCTGATGTTAATGTAACTGCCCCAGCATTCTTATGCTGCTTTATATGGCACATCTTTTAACATTCATTTACTTTCAACCTATCTATGTCTTTGTATTTAAAGCAGACTTGCTTTTAGAGGATTAGGTTTTACTTTTTTCTCCATTCTGGCAATCTCTGCCTCTTAATTGGAGTGTTTAGTCCATTTACATTTAACATAATTTTTGATATGGTGGGATTCAGGTCTGCTATTTGCTTTCTGCTTGTCCCATCTGTTTTTGGTTCCTCTGTTCTGTCTTTTCTATTTTTGTTGGGGTTAACTGAATACTTATTAACACTCTGCACTTTTATGATCATAGGTGACAGTCCTGGTACCCTGTCACCCACTTTGTCTCTGGCTTCCTGATTCTTACAATTCTCTAGCTCTATCCGTAAAGTACATCAGATGCCCAGACTGGGGATTTATACTCTATATAGCTAGTCATCTAAGTCATCTCACATATTCAGCTTGTCAGCCTGAGAAATATCCAAGCACCTGCTGTGTTCCATACGGACACCATAACACCAGATGCTTTCATTCAGTCTCTCCTCTTAGGAAGTTTAAGGCCCCAAAATTTCCTTCCAAAATATTCCAATTGTCCTCTACCTTTAGTGATAACATCACACCTCATGGAGTCAAGCATTTGTTCACTAGCCAACCTTATTCCATCCTCTAGGTCCAGCCAAGCTATTGTCTTTGCATCCCTTTGGGACATCTGGGAGAGGTGTCCTTTCCTCTGTCTGACTCAATATTCCCCCCTTGGCTTCTGACCCAAACTGAACCAGCTGTGTGGCTTCTCCCTCATAGGAACCAGGTATCTACTCATCCCCTCACAGAAGCCCTGGTTGGTGTCTCTCGTCTTCTCTTGTATTCTTAGTTTCCTCGAAATGTCCCATGGAATCACACACTTTCAAGACACCATCTTGGATCCTCCTCCTCTCTATCCCTTTTATATTCAGCCCATTATTTAACCTGTGACGACTTATTATTATTTTTTCTGTTGATGAAATTTTCTCAGCAAGTTTCCTTTGGTTCTCAAAGCCGTGACACTGGGCATTACCAATTTCATGTGGGCCACTTAGGGATCTCCTTCAAATAACCATAAAAAAGGCTCAAACAATGAAAAAAGCAGGCCCCAAAGCAGTCATAAGGGGATTTCTTCTGTATTCCTCAGAGGGCCCCCTTCACTTTCTTTGCAGGCAGGTAAGTGTGTTTACATTTGTGGAAGCAAAAGGAAGATTCCTGTGCAGGGGAAGGAGGATTGAAGGGGTTGGGTGGGAGTGGGAGCCACAGGTGATGCCTGGTCTCTCCCCTTGGTGAAGGTAGCACATTTATCAAGGAAGGCAAAGTGAGCACCTTAACAGCACAACTTACGGAGCTGCCACTCCCCAGATGATGTGAAAGGTAAGCCAAAGCAGTTGGCTGCAGGACTGAGCCCTGACTCGCAGTGAGCATCTGTCTGTGCTCTTCACCTGCGGTTCTCAGGCCCGGCTGAGTGTCAGTCCCCTAAGGAACTTAGGAAGAAAGTACTGATGCCGAGGCACAACCCCCAACCAATTAATTCAGGATCTTGGGGCTGGGCTCAGACAGTGAGGATTTTTTCAATCTCTCCAGGTGATTTTCACATGCAGCCAGGGTCAGCAACCAGTGAAGTCATTCGTCCAGGTTCTCAGCAGAGGCTAAAGTGCCCCAGAATCCATCTTTTTCCTCATTTCCTCCCCCTCTCCCCTTCCTCTTCCCCCACTCATCCCTCCTGTCTCTGAGAACTTCCACTCAAGGAGCACAGGAGGAGAGTATCTACAGTCATGGTTCTCAACTGGGGACATTCCCCTTCCTGCTCAGGGGGACACTGACAACGTCTGGATGCATTTTTGGTTGTTACCCTGAGGAAACAGTGGATAGAAGCCAGGGATGCTGCTAAATATCCTACAATGAACAGGACACGTTCACACACACACAAAATTACCCAGGCCCAAATGTCAATAGTGCCAAGGTTGAGAAACCTTGTCCTACAGGGAGGGACAATGGACTGCAGTGACCTTAGGCAAGGGGCTTCTCACCCTGGATACAGCTAGGGGCCAGAACGGATTGTGCTCAAAACTTAGGCTCCAGTCCAATGCATCAGTCACTTACTATGACCACTGGACCCCATCGGCAAAGAGTTTTCTCATATTCTAGTTTGGCTAGTTGATCTGCTCTTATCAAAGTAGGCCAGATACAAAGAAGGGCTAAAAGCATGAAAAACTAAAATGCCAGGGAGACAACAAATGGCAAAAAAAAAAAGAAGAGTAAATGTTAGTTGCAAAGACCATAAACTCAGCAGGTACACTGTAGCTGTGCAAGACCATTAGCCCATGAAAAATTAATTCTAGTTTTCATTCAGTAGTAACTGACATTAAAAAAAAAAGACTCAAGTAATTTTCACAGCGCCATCCAGGCCAACCCCAACTGGTTGACTATCTAGGGGAAGACACTGTCAATCACTGAGTCTGTGAAGCAGAAAAACAATAATTTCAGAGAGCTTGCAAATCACCAAACAGCAGCCGTTTTCAGTTCTTTTTTCCATTTAAAAGCATTCGAGAGTCAGCTAGATGGAAAGCACTCCTCTGAAAATTTGAAGATAGAAGGTTGATTGGTTCTCTTCAGACCAAAAGAGGGAAAATAAGGTAGTGGCCACAAAGCAAATGAAGTGTGCATTTCTCTCACTCCACATCTAATGAACGGAATAGTCAGAGAGCCCCCCTCCATCGAGGAGGGAAAATGAGCTGTACATCACTCAAGTTGCAGGCTATAAGTAATGGATGCCACAGTCAGAGAAAAGGACGTTGATTCCTCAACAAACAAAAATACCTGCCTTTTTGAGAAAATGTTGATATCTGTTAAGACAGGCTGAAATTGTTACCATGAAGGTGGTACCTTTAATTCATAATAACCACAGACATCCAATTCCCACAGGGAGCTTGGAAATTAGTGGGCAAGAAGCTCTGGTTCTATTTTGAGGTTTTACCTGTTTAGTTTGACAAGTGTTAACAGGAGCCAGTGACTGTTTTACAAGGAGCATGGTTGTTAACGTGTCACCTTTTGAGTTAAAGTGGGAGCCCCTTTCTATAAAGAAAATTTTAAAGCAGAGCAGAAAACCACGTCATGCTCTTTTAATCTCCACGATGGAAGGTATCTAAGGAAGAACTATGAGTTAGAAATGGCCAGACATCAGGTTGTTTTTCCTCTGTGTCCGATTGCTTGGTGTCATTTTCTACCGTTTTTTTTCTTCTCATTTCATCTCACCAGAGTCCATTTCTTGTTGAGACCATAAAAACAGGTAATTGAATATCAGTTTGGTGGTGAAATATACATGATTCTCCACGTTTATAACCATCCCGAAGCTAAAATCAGTGGATGTAATTGCCTTCACTTTGGTTGCTGTGTTCCTGGCTCTACTGCACTTATTCTGGGTGTTGTCCAGGTCAGAAGAAGCAGGATCCAGAATTCCTGGATTCTTAATCCAAAATTCAAACTAGACATTTCTCTTTCAGCTTCCCCTTGGTCAAGAGGGCAAGTAACCAGAGCTGTGCTGAGGAGAGGTTACACCAATCCAACATAAAACCCAACAAGGGATTAAGAGCCACACTCTTGAGGTGTTTTCTGGAATCCACTCTCTACTCTATGACCTTGGAAGAGAATGAAATCAATCTGATCTATATGAAGATCAAATGCAGGGTTAGGCACATATAAGGTTTTAAATAAATATTTCTCCCATGGATAGATGGAATGAGTGTTGGAGGAACAGATGCACGAATGAATGAAAAAAATGAGTAAATGGATGGGCCAAAAAGTACATGAAAGGGTGGAGAGATGGCAAAACTGATGGATGGCGATGGGTAAGGACACAAAGATGTGGCAATTATATGGCTACGTTGTTAAGGGAACACAGACAAGAGTGCTTAATTCTGTCTGGCAGAAGGCAACGCAGATGCAGAAGACTTCAAAATAATACCTTTAAATGTTATCAGAAGGAGATCTCTTAGCAGAGAGAAAAGTTTGGAGCTTTGGAAGAAGAGGGACCGGGATGAGAGAAAGCAGAGTTCAAGGTGGAGTCAGTGATGAATGGTCCACAGTGGCAAAGGGGAAGGATAACAGGAGATGAGGCTTTGTACGGGGAAGGATGATTTACAAGCTACTTCCATCACTACTTGGATGCATTCTGTGGTTTTTCACCCTCAGCCACAACCATATTGTTACTGTCGTACTATCCCGTTGGATTTTACATTTCCTTCTGTTGGGAGGAAAACTTTTCCTTTATCCACTTATGTTTCAGTGATTGGGGACCCACAAATTAATTGACAACAGACAGATTAACAGGAGAAAAGTTATTTCGCATGCATGCGGGAGCACTCTATGAAGAGGGGCTCCCTGAACAGCTAGGAGTAGGGTTTATATGCCAGCTTAACAGGGCGCAGGAGGGGAGAGGAGTTTATGGCTTCAGTGGGAAAGTATGGAAGGTTCTGACAAGGCTTGTTTACACAATTTTCTTGGAACGCCACGGCGTTAAAGGTCAGTTGCCTACCCGACTCCCTCAGAGGGCAGTTTACAGCAGCTGAATTCCCAGGAAGCTCTGATTTAGTCAGATAAGGGAAGTTCAGATAAGGTTTCTTTCTGCATCTCCTATAACCGAAGTGTTTTCAGTTAAAAGTAATCTTTATGCCACTCTGATGTGCTGTTGGTCGCTTCACTTCCATACCCTTTGTCCGGCTCTTCTACCATTCTAAACTCATACTAAGGATTTTGGACTCTGTCCGTGGTGAGGGAGGCTCCTGAAGTGTTTTGAAGCAGCGTGATTTGAGAACTGAACTCTCAAAAGAGAACTCCAGCCTCAGGGAAGACAAGTGCAAGCAACAGCAAGATGAATGGCTCTGGAGAGCAAGGCACGTACCCGAGTCCCATTCTCAACGCCCCCAGGAGTGGCCAACGGGAGGCTCACACAGCAGATAATGCTGGGGACGCAGAGCGGGAGCCTGTCCCACGAGGCTGTCCTCTCTTATGCCACCATTGGGGCAGCACAGTGCCTAGCACAGGATTTGACACCCACAGACTTGGGTTCCTGTCCCGGTCCCATCACTTCCTGGCTGTGCAATTTACTTATCATCTTCGAGTCTCAGTCTTCCCAACCAATTAATGGGAATAATATCTATTTCATGAGATTATTATGAGGATTAAAATGAGAAAATGATTACAAAGTATGGGCAGAGGGCCTGTCACATGGTAGACTTCCAAGAGAGAATCTTTATCTGCCCTTCTTTCCTGGATCCCACCTTGAGAGAAACCACACTTGTGATCAGCACAGGTCCACTGTCTTCCTCACTTATCCTATTTAGGAAATGTCCCCCCTCCCCTCCTCCATATTTCCTAACTAAGAACCAGATAAATATCCCTTCCCTCCACCTAGATCCTAGAATTGTAAGAAAAGAGTGTGGGAACTAGAACCATCTTTAGCCCAGAGCCTCCCACTTATGTTGACACAACTTCACTATTCAACTCTGCACTAACAGGACTTGCTTTTCCAGGAAGATCAGTTTGTAAATTACTTTATTGTTTATTTCAAGGACTTCCTAAAAATCCACATATCTGAACAATAGCCTACTCAGGTAGCCCTCATCAGGGTGGGAACTCATTTCTCAGAAAAACAGATCATTCTGTTGGGCTTATCCAACATCTATTTACTCTCTCAGCCTGCTTTGAAACTCCTACCTGGCTGGGTCTACCATGCCTGATCCAGGACATCAGAAATTTTGCCCAATCCCAATCAGCGTCTCCCTTCCCTGCATCGAAAGATGTACCTTAAATGAACTGTAAAAATTTCACAAATAACCTGCCTTCAGCCTCCCCTATTTTCAAGACAAGACTGTCCATGCAGTGACCAACACACTGGGCTGTGCCTCGTTCCCAGGTGAATTTGGTGGTGCTTTCAAGGAGCTGGCTGCTCTCTCCATATAGGAACAGCTGCTGTGAGTAACCTGGGCTTCATTGACCCCGAGGGAAGTTACTGAGGGAGCCCACACCATAATCTGGCCTTTCCTTCCCAGTAAGGGATGGCTATCAGATGCTTAGTTTGTAAGTAAAGGTCCTAAGTAGCCAAATCTGCCTCAAAATCAAACCCAGCGCATTCTGCTGTTACATCTTCCACATTATTTGGGGCATTAGTATTGGGGGCACGTGGCGCGTGTTGCCTGGGCTAGCACTTGGGCTCTGTGCCAGGACCAGAGAGGAGACCCCAGGACATAATACTTCCCCTTTTGGAGCTTTTAGAGGCCCGGCAGACCTTCTGGGGGCCCACCTTTCTTATTTGCATACTCATACTGTCTCTCTGCAGACCCGCCCTCAGCAATCCCCCTGTGCCAAGCATGCTGTCTGGGCAGATGGAGAAGCCGTGCACAGCCCGGGGGCCCTGCGGGTGAATCCTCTCCACTCTGAGAATTCCGGGGAGAATTTCAGGTTCAAGCTGTTGAGGCCTGAGTTTTTTGTTGTCAGAAACGCATTATGCCATATAACTTCATTTCCACTCATTTCTGTCTGGGACCTAAGGGATATCCAGGAGAGAATGGTTTCCTTGGAATAGTCCCATAGCAAACAGCAAACCCACTGTCAGCAGACCAGTGACTACAAAGGATTCCAGTCACTCCTGAAAACCAGACTAAGGGTTTTATTTGTACACTGGACACTTGTTAGAAATCACCAAATAAGAGACTGGGGCGGCAATATTTATGTTCTCAAATTTTCAAGTCTCAGAAAATGTTTTTAAAAAGGGAAAAAAGATTACAGATCATTCCTTCCAATCTGCCAGAAACCTCAGGGAAGTTAAGTGGAGAACATCTGTCAAGACCCAGAGGCAAAAACCCAAAAACATCTGTCAGGAGCAAGTGACAAAGATCCCCAAACAACCAGAATGTCTTTCCATATTCGTCTCCCTTTACCTGCAACTCGACAGCTTTTGGGAGTACATCAGCCACAGGTGCAGTTAATCACGTCGTGACTTCGAAGGCACATCACGCCAATCCCGTTTAACGTCTATTTAAAGGACGCCCCATCCAGCAGGTGTGCGAGTTTGTTTATGCAGGTGTAGCTGCTTCCAGCATCCTGGAGATGGCGGTGTCTGGACCCGTCCTTCACATTCTCAAGCTTCCCTGGTCACAGACTCACTCTCATATTTAAGGAGAATGTCAGTGTTGCTTCCATTTTCAGCTAAAAAACAAGTTCTGACTGAGAATAGAGTCATTCTCTCCTCACCCTGACCAGACCCCACTCGGCCCCAAGTGAGAGCTGCTGTCTCTTCGGATTCAAACGCTTGGAAACATGAAGCGAGGGTTTAGAGAAGATCTCAGCGAGCTGACACCAACGTTCGGGGATAGGACCTCTGGGCACCCAACACGCAGAGGGGGTTCTGAATCCCCTGACGCAGAGGCCCTTTCTCCGCTCCTTGGCATCAAAGCACATCACTGCCCTTGCCCTCCACTTCCCTGCCTCCGTGCTCACTCTGCCCTTCATCTAGGATGAAATATTTATTGAGCAACTGCTTTGAGTAAGACAGGCGCTCTGACCTCCTGCAGAGCTGGGCTTCTAGCTCAAGACGCTAGACAAGCACCTTTGAAATATTTAGTAAAGATACAAAGGCCACAACAAGAGATTCAGAAATAATAGCAGCTATAGCGTTCAGAGGAGAGGAAGATCAATAAGGCTGACAGGACTGGAGAGGCTTTCTAGAAGATACCAGACTAGAGGATAAACTTTGTTATAGACCAAAAGCGGAGGAGAGGCCACCAGAATGAGCCAAGATGAAAGGAGCAGACGGGGTTTTGAAGATGGCTTGGAGAAACAGCAAGGTTATCTTGAGCCAAGGAGAAGTGTGCTGGGACATAATAGAAGAGGAAGGCTGTGGAGAAAGGCCAACACCCACTGGAGGACCCCCTTCCAGAACAGGCCCACCGCTCATTTCTCTCCAGAACAAGCTTTCACAGGGCAGTCTACCCCAAAGCTGTTATTTCCTCCTAAGACCTGGAAAAAGGAGAGGGGCCCTGATTAGGATTAACTTAAACACTTCATCTGACTGAAAGGAACAAAGTTAAGTACTCAGAATACTCTTTAGGCAGGTTCCGACCAAAACAGAGTTGTCCTAAAGGTACAAATTTGCTCCAAGGCACTCAGTTGCAAGAAAGATCGTGATTCTTTATTTTTCTTAAGTCAAATTACATGCAGTAAAACAGAATAGAGGATACAGAAACAGACCCACAGATATGTGTTCACTTGATTCACAACAGAGGTGACACTGCAGAGTCATGAGAAAAAGAGGATCCTTTTCATAAATGGTCCTGGGTCAACCAAAGAGTCATATTTTTAAAAAGTGAATGTCAGCCTCTCACACCATACACAAAAATCACATCTAGGTAGTTACATAACTAGAAGATCACACAAAAGAATATCTGTCTGACCTTGAAATAGACAAGGATTTCATAAAATTTTAACACAAAACACACTGACCATCAAGGAAAAGTTTGATAAACTGGAATAGATTCAAATTAAGAACTTTTGTTCATTAAAAGTCACCATTAAGAGAGTAAACAGGAACTCACAGAGAGGGAGATAATATTTTCAATGCATGTATCTGATAAAGAAGTTTTTTTATCCAGAATATGTAAAGAGCTCCTTCAAATCAATAAGAACAAGACAGGTAAACCAACATACAATAAGAAAAAGATGTGAATATGCAATTAGTTCATTAAGAGGACAACCAAGAGGCCAATCAACATATGAAGAACCACTCAAACTCATTAGTGACTAGGGAAATGCTAATTGAAAGTACAATGAAATATAATTACACATCCACAAGAATGGCTAATGTGGAAAAGATGCAATAGCATGTGTTGGCAAAAATGTGGAATAACTGGAACTCTCACACAGTGCTGGTTGGTGAGCAAGTTTATACAGCCACTCTTGAAAACTATTTGACAGATTTACCAAAGCTGACCATACACAAACTCCATGACCTAACAATTTCAATTACTCCTAGTATGTACCAAAGAGAAATGAAAACATGTTCACACAAAGATTTCTATTCAAATGTTTATAGCAGCTTTATTCATAATAGCCCAAAACTAGAAACAATCAAATGTCTATTAACAGGGAAAAAAGAAAAGCAAATTGCAGTATATTCATCTAATGGAATGCTACTCAGCAATAACCAGACTATTGGTATATACAGCAAAAGAAATATACACACAATAATATAGATCACATTGTAATGGCAGAGAGAATCCTGGAAATAATCAAAATGTTTATCTTTTTTAAAAAGGAATATGTAAAGTAATTATGGTACATCCATTCAACAAAATACCACACATCAGTTAAAAGAAATAAGATAAAATGGGTTGTGTTGATAAGGAAAGGGTGCCAAGATACAGGAACTGGAAAGATCAAGAAGAGAACAACATGTATGGCACTTTCTATTTGTGTTAAAAAATATATATTATATGTGTAGAAACTTTCTGGAAGGACACTCAAGAAACAGGTAACTATGGTCAGTCCTGGGGAAAAGTCTGGGGCTGGAGTAAGGTGATCATTTGGCTACCAAGCCAACCCAGCCTGGAGTGAAAGGCCCATTCCCATTTCATCGCAAGTCTTTTGTACTGCTTGAATTTTTTTTTTTTTATCACAAGCATATTATTTTCTTAGTTGAAAAGATTTAATGAAACAAAATGTAAAATGTTCTAAAATTACTTGTTTTTAAAAACGACATTGTGTTGATGGTCAAATTTAATAATTTGCATTCTAGGATGTGGTAGGCTGAATAATGGCCTTCAAAGATATACAAATCCTAGTCCCTGGACCCTGCGAATGTTACCTTATGTGGCAAAAGTAACTTCGCAGATGTGATTAAGTAAAGGGTCTTGAGATGGGCATGTTATGCGGATTATCTGGGTGGGCCCCAACAGTAATCACAGGTGACCTTGTGAGAGGAAGGCAGAGGGAGATTTGACAGTAGAGGAGAAGGCGAGGTAACCACAGAGCAGGGATTGGAGTAACAGACTCTGAAAACGGAGGAAGGAGCCACAAAGCCACAAGCAGTTGGAAAACAGGTGGCCGCTAGAAGCTGGAAACGGCAAAGACGTGGATTCTTCCTTATGCCTCCAGAGGGGAGTGTGGTCCAACCACACCTTGATTTCAGCCCACCAAAACCCATTTCCGATTTCAGGCCTCCAGAACTGTAAAAGAATAAATTTGCTTCATTTTAAGCCACTAAATTTGTGGTAATTTATTACGACATTCATGGCAAATTAACACATAAGATTTTCAAGTGCTAGAAGGAAAAAGTCCATTCTTCCTAGACACGAACATGTTGGCAAAGCCTTGCCACATGGAGAATGCAAGCATCTGATGGAAACTAAACGCACAAGATGGGGCTCGGGCGGGACCACGCTGCCCATTTTCCCATGACAGGGATTTTATTTGTGTGGCTCTTTCCCTTCACCACCACTGCCATTCCTGCACTCCGGATGGAAAGTTTTGGAATCCAAAGAATGAATTCTGCTGCTGCAAACAATTTCTCTGCTCAGGAAACAATCCAACACAGGTTCATCAATCAATATATACACACTATGACAAGATCAAACTTTAGCCAATGTCTCTGATAGGGTAGATTGTTAATAGATGGGGGTCTGCACGAGGCTATTTTTAAATATCAACTAATACCACCTATGTTCAGACTGGGATCTCCTTGGTTTATTACTTTTTGCACTATAAGTTAATGAGAAATAAGCACCAAATTTTCAAATATGTGTGAATTAAGCAGTTATACATTCCTGAAATTACTCTTAATTTGATAGAATAGATCAACTTGAGGAGTGCTAATAATTGTCTAGTTTACAATACTAACCCTAATTGATCTTTTGCCCTAACACATATCCATTCATTCAAGATATTTTCTCAAGTGCAACAAGGGGGTGCATAAACACTCCAGGATTCCCTCCCAACTTAGTTTGTGGATCTCCTTTCAAATCCCCATGTTTCAACCTCTCGTTTAAAAAGTTGAAGCTAGGAAAGAGAGAGGCTTAGAAAGCCAGACTTTCTAGTGATGAATTTTTACCATTTTTTGGGTGGTTAATTTCCAAGTTGTCTCTCTCTGATGGGTATTTTAGTATTTGAAAATTTCTCCATAAGGAATGAGGACATGTGAGTTTCTAGAAGGGGATCCTTCTGGAAAGGCTTTGATTTTTACAAAAGGGGGGCAGGGTGGTGTGTGTAAAGTGAGATTAAAGGAAGAAATTGGCCAAAAACTTCGCTCCGCCAATAATCCACTATGACATCCACCGTGAGGATCAGAAATGCATGTGTCAACGTTTGTGCAAGAGTTTTCATTTCAATGCAGCTTCTGCACATGGAACAAAGCTCCTTCTCCTGCACCTTTTCGTCTTCCCAGGTCTTTATTGTTCTTGCCTCCAGCTCAAGACACCAAGACTGTCCCTAAATTTTCACACCACAGGCCACATAACATAATCTGCCTTTTCAGATACCAATCTCTGACTGCAGACAGGATGGAAGAAGATCACAAAAAATGAAACAACGACAAAACCAGTATCCTGGCCTCGGGAAGACCGTCTGCTTAACAAGCTCCAATGAGTACTTGTTGACTCTATTTTTGACAGGGCGAACTATTTCAGAAATTCCTCCCTGAACTAGAGTGTTATACAAAGAAGGGGGAGGAGGAGGAGGAACTGAAGTGGGGAGAAAGCTGCATTTGAGATGAAAATTGTTGTTGTTAGTGTTGACTCCCACTTTTTGGTCCAGTTCAGCCGGGCATTGCTAAAGGGAAACCTCAGGTACAGTGGGGAGATTGCCCCAACACCCTGTGGTTGACCCATCACCCCTCACCAAATAATCACCCCCGTCCCATCTGGCTCTGGTCCATCAGCCCCACCCCTCCACCCACCCATAGCCACACCCGCAGTTCTCTCCCAAAAACAGACTCAAAGAAACCATTTCAAGGCCCCTTCGAAAACTGCATCTCTTTTTACATCCCATCTTTCCCAGAAGATTTCCTTTTCCCTTCCTATTTCCAGCCTTAATGTCTTTGTTTATGCAAGTTTGTCTAACGATAATGCCTATCATTTATTAAACCCTTGTTATGTGCTAGTTTCCATGCCAGAACATTATCTCTTTCCTTTCTACCAGCCGGCACCAGAGGGAGAATTATCTCCTCTTTCCATCAGAGGAAACTGAGATTCATAGGATTAAATGTGCCCAAAGTCCGAGAGTTCGCCGTCGAAGGGCCAGCACTTGCTCTCTCCTGAAACACAAGCCGTTGACGCTCCTGTTGCCAGCAGATACGCAGTGGCACAGACAGCTTTTAGGAGACTTTATGGAGTTGTGCTTCCAATTGATTTTAAAATTTTTATAAGTTCATTTCTTAATTCACACCAAACTTCCGACGAATTGTAAAGCTGTAGTCAAACTCAAGATGGAAGGAAGGAAAGAAGGAGGAAGGAAGGGAGGAAGGAAGGCAGGGAGGAAGGAAGGAAGGAAGGAAGGAAGAAAGGAAGGAAGGTAAGAAGGAAGGTAAGAAGGAAGGAAAAAGTTTAGAGTAATTGTTATTTTAAACTCAAGGAAATTCTATAAATGGCCTGAGTTTCTGAGTTTCTACCCACCTTCCCCCTAAAATGGATCACTAATTCAGAGCATAATTCCTCCAAATAAACCGAACAAAAGGAGAATCATCTCGTAGCTTTTCCCATTGACTTTACCTCTCTGAAGCAGAGGCTGTCAGACTGGCAGAGGATCTTTTTTTTTATGGCTTATTGAGCCTGAGTCAAATGGACTACAGCGAAGGAGAGCATTCAATTCAGCCGGTGGCCGGTCTGCAACCACCTTCGATGGCAGCCGGGTTGTTACGTAAGTGGTGGAAGACTCCCGAAAGAGCAAGGGGCTCTATCTGATTCTGGCCCCTGATCTCTAAGGGCCGGTGCTGGAAAGATAAAATAAGTATCTGAGATAAGCAGTTTCTGATTTATCACCTTTTCTTTTTTTTTTTTTCATATTCACGAAATGGAACAGGCTGCTTTGAAAAATTGGTTTTCACTGGGTTTAAGGAGGTGGATTTATAAAACAAATAACGCTGCGATAGTAAGCGAAGTCTTAAGATACAAGCGCCAGAAAAGGTCCAATGGGCCAAATGAAAACCATGAATCAGAGTAAAGGGAGAGCTTCGTCGATTTAAGCCGTCTGTTTCCCTTTGCACCTCCGCTTCCCCATTTGCGCGGACGAGGAATGTTGTTAAGGATGCTGATGAGCCGCAGGAGGAGGATAAAGCGATGCTGAGAACGTTTTCTCAAGGCCTGTTTTGAGAGACAATTACAAATTCAGAACATAATATAATTGCTAACATAGTAAATGACTTAACACTTTACAAAGTATTTTCACGTGCAGTATGCACTCATTTGATCAAATATTTATGATTGTGAAACACGCAGCTGCTGGGGGCCCTCACAGAGTTCCTGTTCGGATACATACCGTCTGAGGGAGGATTCTCCCGGGAAACCCTGAGCCAAGGATTCAGGCATAAGTGGATCACTGAGGTGCAATCGCTCCGCGGGAACCCATAATGAGGTGGGCGGGGCCCATGGGGGAGGAGCAGAAGCCAAGCAAAGTTCCCAGACTCAGTCTGATTCCCACGGGGCTCTGGAGCGCACACTCTCCCTCAGGGTTTGTCCCACTGTTCGGCAAAGGAGACTGGTTTTTGTGCTATGCGCCGTCCTTGTGGGAGGTGGGGGTGACTTGAACATCCAGGGACTCCCATCTTTGCTTACAGACAAGGAAGGACAGGTGTGAGGTGGCAATCATCTGAAGGTCTCAGACAAGCCTTAGCTGTCAAGGTTGCTGACCATGGGCTCACAGAGCTGGAAGAATAGTCCTTCCTCCTAAAGAACTCTTGCTCATCCTTCAAAACCCTGTCCAGATGTGACTGATACATTCTCCAATAACTGGTAACCCAAGAGGGGAACCTCTTCTTTATGCTCTTTCTTCACCTGGACTATCCTTCTAGAGTAGCTAGCACTTGTCATTACTATTTTAATGACTCTTTCCCTAAGAGCCCACAGCCCTATTAGTAAGTTTGAACCCAGGGAACAGATATTAATGCATCTCTCTAAGACCTGATTATTCCGAGGGAGCCCATGGGGAAAGCTAGCCTACTAGCTATGATTGGCTAACGTAGCACTAAGTGATTGCCAGCTGTAGTCAAGTTTGTTTCCCAAGTCATTCTGCTGAGGATACAGAAGGGAACCATATGAACAAGTTCCTAAGAAAACTTGATTTCAAACAGCAAAGAGCATTCTTCAGAGAATAACACACTGTGCATCAAGAATCTTATCAAGAAAATTTCTCAAAAACCTGGGCTTTCTTATTTTCATAGGTAATTATGTAGTGACTGTATCCATTGTGCGGATGCTCTAGCGATGCTGGGGTTTTAGAAAGAATATAAAATACCAAGATTAAAGCAATGTCATGGCCAAGAAGATTCCCTCACTTTCACCCCAGATTTAGGTGTACTTTCCACTGATGTTCAAAGTAGAAACACGTTTAGCGTACAGCTCAGGTCTTTGAAGAAGTTCTCTTTTCAGTTTCATCAGGCAAGTTCAGAGATTTGTCTTACAAGGCACGTAGGAAAAAAGGAGATCAATTCTACTGCTGAGAGAGAATCTGGGTCAATTTTATAGATTGGCACCCACGTGAGATCCACATGGGTAGAAAATTTGGGAGACACTGGCTAAAAGAAAAAGCATACCAAGTATAAAAATAGGTTAAATTGCTATATATTTACAGTTCGATAAGTGGAAAATATCCTAGGTCTTTACCCATTTCAACTTCTTTGGCGTCTTACAGAAGCTTCCGTGGGATTCTAGTAGTACTTTTAAAAATCTGACTCTCAGGAAAGGAAGTAAAGACTGGTGGCCAAAGTTTCCATTTTTGCTCATCAAGCTTTCAATCGATTTCACTTGAACAAGCTGTTTCATTCAATTTACACTGATTAACCTTAGCCCATTCACTGAAGACTGTGGTTCTGGGATACGGGTTTTAATAGTCTTTATAATGTACTTGGAAGGTCATTGGGGAAATTGAACACAAGAGGCTTCCTACACAATGCTGCCAAAATAAGGAATCTGGGCAGCATGGGCCTCGGGAATCTCAATCTCAAACTGACCTTCTCTGGGTCTTCTCTTTCCTCTTAGACTGTGTTTCTCACTATTTTCCTTTTCTGTGATTATTTGAGTAGATGTCAACTATGCCCTTAATTCTAAATATTGCTTTTCTCTACAGTTCTAACACGAAAACAAAATTTCACCCAAAATTCTGATTCTCTTTATCCTCCACTTGTAGCAAAGATTGGACTTGCTATTAAATTTATAGAGATGTCAAAAAACTCAGTAATCAAGATAAATCATGTCTTAATGCAATCTTTCTAATATTAAAAATAGATGTAAGAAAAGAACTCATGATGAATAAACTATTAAAATTTGAATGACTCAGCCTAACTTGCCTCACTTGGTCATAAGCGGTCATTAGTGCTTCTGGGAATGTGGTAGAATTGTGCTTCCTGGCTCTCTCGTGGACATGGGTAAGGCCACATGACATTCTGATCAATAGTTTCTGAATAGAAGTGATGAGTGTCATCACTGGGCAGAAGCATGTGATTGGCAGTCCAAGATCCTCCTGAGTCACTCACAGCAACTGGCAACTTTCCAGAACAGCAATGCTATGTTAACTGGGTCTTTGAATGACTATGTTAAGCAGAACCTACCTACAAACCCACAATGGACATGTAACATGAGTGAGGAATAAACCTTTGTGATTTTAAGATTCTACATGGTGTTTGTTATAGCAGCTAATTGAGCCTCTCCTGACTGACAGATTATAAACAGGATTCTCACTATGGGAATCCTTGGCTTTTCAGGTGAGAGAAACAAAGACGTCCCTAACATCCAGTCTTATGCCTGAAAATCCTTCTTGCCTTGAAAGCTGACTACTTTTTTTCTTTCTCTTTTTTGTGTGTGTGAGGAAGATTGGCCCTGAGCTAACATCTGTTGCCAATCTTCTTTTGTTTTATTTTTTTCTACCCAAAGCCCCAGTACATAGTTGTATATCCTAGTTGTAAGTCATTCTACTTCTTCTATGAGGGACACTGCCACAGCATGGCTTGATGGATGGTGCCATGTGGCACCCAGGATCTGAACTGGTGAACCCCAGGCCTCAGAAGTGGAGCATGCAAACTCAACCACTTGGCCATTAGGCCAGCCCAGTCCTTCTTGCCTTGAAAGAGTAGATTCTCCTGTAGATTTTATTCTTAAGGCTGAGGGCTTGGTAGAGGGACAGATATAGATTTGACAAACTTGTTTCACCTCTTACAGGCACCCAGGATTTAAGACAGCTCATGATCAGAAATTGTAATTGCCCACCTTGTAAAATAAAGTTAGAAATGTTTCCCACATAGGATAGTTACAGAATTAAATGAGATAATATATAAGTGCACCAGCAACACAGTAGGCAATCAATGCATTTTAATCTAACTGTACTCAAATCATACCTGAGATGCTTGTTAAAATTCAGATCTCCACATCACCCCTAACTCAGGAGACTCAAGACCCAGGAGTCTGGATTTCAGCAGTGCCTCTGGGTTTTGCAGAAGACCCCACCTTGAGAGTGCAAACTGGTGCAGACACTGGAAACAGTATGGCGAGTCCTCAAAAGATTAAGAATAGAACTACCATATGATCCAGCTATTCCACTTCTGAGTATTTATCCAAAGAACACAAATTCAAAACAATATTTGCACCCCTATGTTCATTGCAGCATTATTCACAATAACCAAGACTGAGAAACAACCTAAGAGCCCATCAATGGATGAATGAATAAAGAAAATGTGGTATATATACACAATGGAATACTACTCAGCCAAAAAAAAGATGAAATCTTGCCAAGAGTGATGTAAGCATCATGGTAGAGTGAGGTCTCTCAGAAATCTTTGCCCCCTAGTGTACAACAAAGAAAACATCCATAATCCAACAGAGGACATCCAAACACAACACAAAAAACATCAGAGAGACCCACACAGCCATATGACAGAGGGCAGAGAGACTGAAGCTCCTCTCAGAGAAGGTGGAATGGGGTAAGAGAAATCTTCACTCTCTCCCCTAAAGACTGTGATCGGGACCGTAGGAGGATCCAAGAGGGAAGGAAGAGGTGAAAGGATGGTTGTTCATGCTAACATTAAGGACTCCCAAGGGCCCTTGCAGCCTATAGGGAAGCCCTCTACTAGGGTGAAATCTTTTGTAGAGGTGACCATATCAAGCCAACACCCCAGGAGAGCAGATAGCAAGAGCAGAGCGAGAAAGCCCAAGTGCACACAGGAGAAAGCACCCCTCCCCCCACCCACTCAGCACGGCTCCAGCCCCTGGGATTTTAGCTGAAAGCAGAGGGCTCAGAATATGTGGTTCTTGACCCCCACCCAGTGGTGATAGGCAGTAACTGTGACCAAATAACACCAGGATGTGAAAGAACAGACCCACTCCCTCTAGCAATATCAAACATTATATTAGATCTCCAGACCAGAGAGAAAATAACAAATACCCAGAAATCAGTCCTGAGGACACAGAAATATGTACTCTAAATGACAAAGAATTCAAAATAGCTATCATCAAAAAAAATTCAACAAGGTAAAAGAGAATGTAGAGAAACAATTCAGTGAGTTCAGGAGCTACTTCACAAAAGAGATTGAAACTATAAAGAAGAACCAATCAGAAATATTAGAGATGAAAGACACAATGGAAGAAATAAAACAAAATATGGATTCCCTGAACACTCAAGTGGACATCCTAGAGGTGCAAATCAGCATAATTGAAGACAGACATGTTGAAATGCTCCAGATAGAGAAGGAGGGAGGACTAAGACTAAAAATAAATGAAGAAAGTCTCTGAGAAATATCCAACTCAATTAAGAAATGCAACATAAAAATTATAGGTATTCAAGAAGGAGAAGAGAAGAAGAATGGAGCAGAAAATGTGTTCAAAGAAATAATAGTGGAGAGTTTCCCAAACCTAAGGAAGGAAATCCACGTGGAAGAGGCTGCCAGATCTCCTAAATATGTCAATGTAGAAAGACCTACTGCAAGGCGTATAGTAGTAAAACTGGCAAAACTGAATGACAAAGAAAGAATACTAAGGGCAGCAAGGCAGAAGAAAATAACCTACAAAGGAACCCCCATCAGGCTTTCAGCAAATTTCTCTGTAGAAACTTTACAGGCTAGGAGAGACTGGAATGGCATATTCAAATCATTGAGGGACAAAAACTTTCAGCCAAGAATACTCTATCCAGTGAAAATAGCCTTCAGCTATGATGGAGAATAAAAACTTTCCCAGACAAACATAAGCTAATGGAGTTCATAGCCATGAGAACCCCCCACACACAAGAAATCCTCAAGAAGGCCCTCATACTTGGAAAAAATAAAGGGAGATAGGGGTTACAAAGCATGGAGTAAGGAGTTAAATACGTAGACAGAATCAGAGCAGGATAGCAAATACTCAAGTATAACATTAAAGACAAAGCAAAAGAAAACACCAAAAACAAAGATAATCTTGTCATTTTAACCACAAACTCATAACACAAGATGGAATAAGACGTGAGAAAAACAACTTAGGAGGGGAAGAGGAAAGGGACTGAATTGATTTAGTCTAAGGAAATTAGAGGCCATCAGAAAAGGGACTATCTTATCCACGAGATTTTGAACACAAACCTCAGGGTAACCACTAAACAAAAAAGCAGAACAGAGACACAAATAATAAATAAGAAGAAAACAAAGAAACATAGCATAAAAAACTACATAACTCAACTTGTAGACCAAAATACACAGGATAAGAAACAAAGGAAATGCAGGAGAACCAGAAAGTGAATGATAAAATGGCAGCATTAAGCCCTCATATATTGATAATCACCTTAAACATAAATGGATTGAATTCTCCAATAAAAAGGCACAGAGTGGTGAGATGGATTAAAGAACAAGACCCAACAGTATGCTGCCTCCAGGAAACACACCTCAGCTCCAGTGACAAACACAGGCTCAGAGTGAAGGGGTAGAAGATGATACTCCAAGCTAATGGCAAAGGAAAGCAGGTGTTGCAACACTCATATCAGACAAGTAGACTTCAAGATAAGACAGGTAAAGAGACACAGAGGGGCGGTATATAATGATAAAAGGGACATTCCATCAAGAAGAAATAACACATAAATATATACGCACCCAACACAGGAGCACCAAAGTACATAAAGCAACTATTACCAAACCTAAAAAAAGACATTAATAATAACACGATAATGGTAGGGGACCTCAACACTCCACTCACATCAATGGATAGATCATGCAGACAGAAAATCAACAAGGAAACAGTGGAATTAAATGAAAAGCTAGACCAGATGGACTTAAGAGACATATATAGAACACTCCATCCAAAAACAGCAGAATACACATTCTTCTCAAGTGCGCATGGAACATTCACGAGAATAGATCATATGCTGGGAAACAAGCCAAGCCTCAATAAATTTAAGAAGATTGAAATAATAACAAGCATCTTTTCCAATCACAATGCTATGAAGCTGGAAATTAATTACAACAAAAAAGATGAGAAAAGGACAAAGATGTGGAGACTATGCAACGTGCTATAGAACTACCAATGGATCATTGAAGAAGTTAAAGGAGAAATCAAAAAACAACTGGAGACAAATGAAAATGAAAACATGCCATACCAACTCACATGGGATGCAGCAAAAGCCATATTAAGAGGGAAATTCATCGCAATACAAGCTCATCTTATCAAACAACCAAAAACCCAAATAAGCAATCTCAAACTACACCTAATCGAATTATAAAAAGAAGAACAAACAACCCCAAAGTCAGCAGAAGGAGAGAAATAATAAAAATCAGAGCAGAAATAAATGCTACTGAAACAAAAAAAGGCAGTAGAAAGGATCAATGAAACAAAGAGCTGGTTCTTTGAGAAAATAAATAAAATTGACACACCCCTAGCCAGACTTACAAAGAACAAAAGAAAGAAAGCTCAGAGAAATAAAATTAGAAATGAAAGAGGAGAAATAACAATGTATACCACAGAAATATAACAGATTATAAGAGAATACTACAAAAAACTATATGCCAAAAAAATGGACAATCTAGAGGATATGGATAAATTCTTAGACCTTACAACCTCCCAAAGTTGAATCAAGAAGAAATAGAGAATCTGAATAAACCAATCACAAGTCAAGAGATTGAAACAGTAATCAAAAGCATCCCAGGGAATAAAAGCCCAGGACCAGACAGCTTCCCTGGGGAATTCTACCAAACTTGCACAGAGGATTTAATACCTATCCTTCTCAAGCTATTCTAAAAATTAGGGAAGATGGAATACTTCCTAACACATTCTACTAGGCCAATATCACTCTGATACCAAAGCCTGACAAGGACAACACAAAAAAGGAAAACAACAGGCCAATATCACTGATGAACTTAGATGCAAAAATCCTCAACAAAACTTTGGCAACCCAAATTCAGCAATACATCAAAAAGATCATACGTCATGATCAAGTGGGATTCATACCAGAGACACAGGGATGGTTCAACATCCGCAAATCAATCAATGTCATACACTACATTAACAAAACGAGGAATAAAAACCACATGATCATCTCAATAGATGCAGAGAAAGCATTTGACAAGATCCAGCAGCCATTTATGATAAAAACTCTTAACAAAATGGGGATAGAAGGAAATCACCTTAACATAATAAAGGCCATATATGACAACCCCACAGCCAACATCATACTCAATGGGCAAAAACTGAAAGCCATCCCTCTGAGAATAGGAACAAGACAAGAATGCCCACTGTCACCAGTCTTATTCAACATAGTACTGGAGGTTTTGGCAAGAGCAATTAGACGAGAGAAAGGAATAAAAAGAATCCAAATAGGTAGTGAAGAAGTGAAACTCTCACTGTTTGCAGCTGACATAATCTTATATATAGAAAACACTAAAGAATCCATCAGAAAACTATTAGAAATAATTAACAACTACAGTAAAGTTGTGGGGTACAAAATCAACTCACAAAAATACTCTAATAACAAACTTACAGAAAGAAAACTCAAGAATACAATTCCATTTACAATCACAAAAGAAGAATAAAGTACCTAGGAATAAATCTAACTAAGGAGGCAAAGGACTTATACAATGAAAACTATAAGACATTATTGAAAGAAACAGATAATGACATAACGAGATAGAAAGAGATTCCATGCACATGGATCGGAAGAACAAACACAGCTAAAATGTCCATACTACCCACAGCAATCTACAGATTCAATGCAATCCCAATCAGAATCCCAATGACATTCTTCATGGAAATAAAGCAAAGGATCCTAAAATTCATATGGGGCAACCAAAGCCCCAGAATTGCTAAAGCAATACTGATAAAAAAGAAAAAAGCTGGAGGCATCACAATCCCTGACTTCAAAACGTACTACAAAGCCATAGTGATCAAAACAGTGTGGTACAAAAACAGGCACACAGATCAATGGAACAGAACTGAAAGCCCAGAAATAAAACCACACATCTACAGTCAGTTAATCTTCAACAAAGGTGCCAAGAACATACAATGGAGAAAAGACAGTCTCTTCAATAAATGGTGTTGGGAAAACTGGACAGCCACATGCAAAAGAATGAAAGTAGACCATTATCTCACACCATACACGAAGATAAACTCAAAATGGATCAAAGACTTGAAGATAACTCCTGAAACCATAAAACTCCCGGAAGATAATATAAGTAGTACCCTCTTTGACAATGAACTTAAAAGGATCTTTTCCAATACCGTGTCTTCTCAGACAAGAGAAACAAAAGAAAAACTAAACAAGTGAGACTTCATCAGACTAAGGAGCTTCTGCAAGGCAAAGGAAACTACCATCAAAACAAAGAGACAACCCACCAATTCGAAGAAAATTTTTGCAAATCATATATCTGGTAAGGGGTTAATCTGCATGATATATAAGGAGCTCACACAACTGAACAACAAAAAAGCAAATAAACTGATCAAAAGTGGGCAAAGGATATGAACATTTTCCAAAGAAGATATACAGATGGCCAATAAACACATGAAAAGATGTTCAACGTCACTCACCATCAGGGAAATGCAAATCAAAACTACACTAAGATACCACATTCCACCTGTTAAAATGGCTATAATCGCTGAGACTAAAAATAACAAATGTTGGAGAGAGTGTGGAGAAAAGGGAATCCTCATACACTGCTGGTAGAAATGCAAACTGGTGCAGCCACTACAGTAAACAGTATGGAGATTCCTCAAAAAGCTAAAAATAGAACTACCATATAACCCAGCCCTCCCACTACTGGGTATCCAACCAAACAATTTGAAATCGACAATCCAAAGTAACATATGCACCCCTATGTTCATTGCAGCACTATCCACAATAGCCAAGACATGAAAACAATCCAAGTGCCCATCAAGTGATAATTGGATAAGGAAGATGTGCCATATATATATATACAATGGAATACTGCTCAGCCATAAAAAAAGACAAATTCATCCCATTTGCAACAACATGGAAAGACCTGGAGGGAATTACGCTCAGTGAAATAAGCCAGACTGAGACAGACAAACATCAGATGACTTCACTCATATGTGGAAGGTAAACAAGCACATGGACAAAGAGAACAGTTCAGTAGTTATCTGGGGGAAAAGGGTGAGGGGGTGGGCACAGGGGGTGAAGGGGAGCACCTATGTGGTGACAGACAAGAAATAATGTGCAACTGAAATTTCACAATGATGTAAACTATTATGAACTCAAACAAAAAAATTAATTAATTAATTTTTAAAAAGCACACTGCAACTGTGTAGAAAATAAATTGGAAAGATATATACGCCTGAAAAAAAAAAAGGATGAAATCTTGCTATTTGCAACAACATGGATGGACCTTGAAGGTATTATGCTAAGCGAAATAAGTCAGACGGAGAAAGCCAAATACGTATGACTTCAGTCATATGTGGAAGATAAAAACAACAACAACAAATGCATAGATATGGAGATTAGACTGGTGGTTACCAGAGAGGAAGAAGGGAGGGAGGAGGGAGAAGGGGGTGATAGGGCGCATGTGCACAGTGAGGGATGGTAATTAGTCTCTGGGTGGTGAACATGACGCAATCTACACAGAAATCAAAATACATTGATGTTCACCTGAAATTTATATAATGTTGTAAACCGATGCTACCACAATAAAAAAAAAAATGTAGCCCTGAGTTCTTCCCCTTCCTCCATGGTCATTACTACCCGGCACAGCCAGTAGCCTGGGTGGTTGTTGTGTGCATAAATTTACTTACTTCACTAAGAATGACCCTGGGAGGAGAATCACTATGACGTCAGTCTACATCAACCTAGAAAAGTAGAAGAAAAAACCAGCATGGCTTTGAAAAAAAGAGTTCTGCCAGGCTCTTATCCCTTACCGATCTTAATGCATTTACAGTAGACGTAGACTGAAAATTCCTGAGATTAGCAAAGTGAGTGGTTTAGTTGGGTAAAAATTCTCATTCTCATTAAGAAACCCTTAAAACTAACGCCCACACAACTAATAGGTTGGTACCCCACTATTTGGAGCATCATGCCAGTACAAAATTACCGCTTATCCATATCAAATCAAGGAGAGTGAATGTTCCAGTGAAACTGAGCAGAAAAGGACATCCAGGGATCTGTAGACTTTCCTTAGTAAGCATCATTCAGGTCTTATCCTAAAATGGGTAATCAAAATCCTGCCTTCATTCAAACACGCCTTGAGTATATAGTGGATGAGAACTGACATCTAATTGGATTCACCACAATAATCAGTACAGAATAAGGCACAGGACAGTAAACTGGGAAGAGGAGGTGTTGGGACAAGACTTAGCGTGAGATCGGAAATGTGGGACCAGAAACACCGACATAAGTGACAAAAAAGTGCTACTGAAGAGTAGAAGAAAGCCTTATGTCAATAGGTTTGAGTCATCACATTTCACTGGCCATTTCAGTCAAGATTAACTCCAGGAGGGTCCTCTCCATGACCCCAGATGCCCCACTGATAGACACTTTTCTTCCAATTTGTAAATCAGGACTACAGAGTTCAGGGACATTTGAGACATCTTCTAAGGTTTAAGCCTTGGAAGAACTACCCGCTCAGAGGAAAAAGAGGTCCCAGTATCTGTGCCCACTGCCCTGAGAACCTACTATGTGGGCCTCTCGCCATCATTCATGTAGGAACCGTGGTCATCCTCTCAATTCTCCTTCCTCAGAGCATCAACCTACCAGGGCACCCAATCCTCTGCTGAGATCCCACCAGGAGCCCCAAAAGGACCCCACTAAATAAAAAACCTTCCTTCTCAGCCCTCCGAATGTGGATGCTGCCGCTCAGCATTGCGTATCCACCTGGGTGTTTGCTATAATACTGCTTGCTTACCATAAGAGCAGCAGTGTACGACTGGGGACCTATTGAGTTGCACAAAGATGAAAAGTTCCTCTCAAGAGGGTCTGCCGAGGAATTAAACTCGCATTGTTTACATTGTAGTGTGGGCGCAAGCCTGGCATGCTAACACGTGTTTTCTGTGCAGCTCAAGCGAGTCAAGGCACCTCTAAGTTTCAAGGAGGTGGCCCACCTGGGGTCCCTGTGCTTGAGAGACTGAAAAACTCTCAAAAAGAACTCAAGCTCGTGGAAGAGAGGGCCAGGGTGCAAACTCTGGATCTCTGGGTCAGTATGAAAGTGAGCATGATTTTGTGTGAAAATGGTCTCCGTAACTCTTAAGTGTGCCTTAACCCAGGTCCCTGTGGACTCACGCCTGAGTCCTGTTTGAAGACTGTGATAAGGAGCAAGTGAAATATAAATGAGCTATTTCATCAAAATCTCCATACAACCATGAGAGCATAAGGTGGTAGCTCTTAAGGATTTCTGCTCAATGAAGGATGCAATAAACAAGGAAAAGAGACAGATGGCCCACTCAAACAAGATGGTCTCACTGTATAAAACAACAAAGGATTAATGTCTAGAATAAACAAAGAAGTTCTTTAAATTAGGAAAAAATAGTAGGTGGTTTGCAAAAGAGGAGGCACGAATAGCCAACAAGTATATGGAGAGACGCTAAAAGTTGCTAACAATGGAAACAAAAACAAAACAATGGAAAACCAACACCAGAATGGAAAAACTTGAGAGGGAGGACCCTCCCCAATGTTGGAGAGGATGTGGGGAGACAGGAACACGTGCGTGTTGCTGCTGTGCCTGCGCAGTTCCTGGGGAGCTCGTGCAGCTCCAGCCCTGGGGGAGCAGTGTGTAGAACGCCATGAAGCTACATCTGCGCATGCGTGGGATTCAGGATCCACTCCCTGCAATCGCCACATGGGCCCCAAGGGCCATGTACAAGGGTGTCCATTGAGGTTTTGCCTGTGACCATGCAGAGGAAGAGGCACTCTGTTTCTCACTCAGAGTGTTGCGGCACGCGCCACAGAATAGGCATGTGGCAGAAAGCAGCAGCTGACTGGGTGAACACAGAGCACAAGGATAGATCTCAGGTAGACAGTGCTACGTGGAAACAGAGAAAGGGCACAAGCTGGTAGAGCAACTCTCTTTGAGTCAGCTAAAATACACACACACAAAGCAACACTGCACATTCTATGTGGACACCATCTTAATCTGGGTCCCTGAGCAGAGCCTGAGACCAGATTCAGATGTGAGAGCTGCTTTGAGGGAGGGCGTTCAGGAGGAGGGGGTGAGGAAGCAGGATAGAAGGGAGCTCAGCGAGCATGTGGGCTTGGGGAAAGTCTAGAAAGAGTCATATGGGCTCTGGGGAAAAGCCTCACTGGCAGCATTCACCCCACCTTGAGGCAAGGGTCTGGCCTTTTGTACCCTTTATCAGACATCCACAGGCTGGGGCTCCACCTACCCCAGGGGCGTTTAAACTCAGCCAGGAAGCTCCCCGCAGCACAAACAATGGAGCAGCTAGAGCTGTCAGCAGCTGGCACTCACAGTGGCAGGGGGCCAGGTACTCCACCTGGGGAGGGGTCTGGGTGGGGCGCCATCAGCATCTACTGCAGACACAAACACTAATGGAACAGGTTAGACTAGGCACCTATGGACGACAGGGTGATGGAGAGAGAGCTGATGAAAAGGGAGCA
This sequence comes from Equus quagga, assembly GCF_021613505.1. Classification (NCBI taxonomy): domain Eukaryota; kingdom Metazoa; phylum Chordata; class Mammalia; order Perissodactyla; family Equidae; genus Equus; species Equus quagga. The sequence goes on from NC_060275.1 coordinate 112,339,357, forward strand.
GCATCCCAGACAGAGAGACGATGAGAATGTGCCGAAACAGAAATGTGATTAACTCAGGCCCTGAACCTAGAGCATCTTCCTTGTGACTTGTATAAGAGAAGAAGGCGCACACGGGAATGGATCGGCACTTGCAGCACAATCCTAGCATCTACCATAAAAACGAGAAGGATGGACACCCTGCCACCTGCTGGCAAATGGCACAGTGCAAACAATGTGTCGGCTGCAGAGATGTAGTGGCTCTGGGCCCAGGTTTGTCTGTGAACAAAGAACCAGAAGAATTCAAATCCCCTCTCTGCAAAGTAGAATATTGATAGCACAAAACAAACGATCAGAGAGAGGTGAATAGAACAATGAAAGCAGAGGAGATTCAAAACTTCCCTCTGTGTCATTGACGTGGGAAAGGCAGAGCGAGATGAAACGTGGGACTTTGCCAGGCAGGGGAGCAAGGTTGGAAAGAGCAAACCCAAAATTGCCAGGAACCCCAAATGAGGAGGCCAGGGCCCTCATACAAAAATAGATTGCTCTACGGAAGAAGGAAGAATTCAAGTAGAAATGATTATCATGTGTGTGTCAGGTAGGGCGGTCTTGGCCAGTGTGTTGAGAGCTGCTGCTGCTGTTGATGGCTCTGTCTTTTCAGGTAAAGCGGAAAGCACTCAAAAAGGCTGTACTGTATATGTGTGCACACATGCACACACATGCATACACTCATGTAGGTGCATACACACAGACACACAGGAGAATGCCCGCTCCTCTTTTCTGAGTCAAGTTTTGTTTCTTGCCCAGTAGAATGACTTTGGGGGCCCCTCAGTCTCATAGAGACCTCCAGGCCAACAGCTTCTGCCCACAGATGTTCATTCCTCCTGGCTCAGACACAGGCTGAGAGGCTGGGCCTGGGAACCAACCTTCAAAAACACACCAGACTGGCTTCTTCGCTTTCTACCAACACTCCACCCATCACACACTCTTTCTATTCTTTGCCAACCTCAAAAGTCCCACGTGCACATTAATTTCTGCAAACCTCTCCGGGCACACTTGCCCTCGCAGGCCACCAGTCTTGCCAAGACGAAATGAGTTTCCAGCACTCTGCACACCTTAGGCCAGCTAGTCTTGAAGCAAGGTCCTTGGATCAGCAGCAGCACCTGGGAGGTGTTATAAGTTCTGATTCTCAAGCCCCACCCCAGACTCACTGAATCAGAATCTCTGGAGTTAGGCCCAGGAAGCTGTGCTTAAGCAGCTCTGCAGGTGGTCCCCAGGCACTAAATCTGAGAATCACTGCCTTAAGCCATGGCTTATCCAGACAGTTAGATCCACAGAGAAGAGTCTTTGCCCTCCAGGAGTCATGATCTGGTGTCTCAGGTCAGCTTCCCTGAAAGCCAAGCCTGAGACAGGGACCCGGGGGCAGTGGAGGGCTGGAGGAGAAGGGAGGAGAGAGAGGACAGGGCCGCAGAAGCAGACAAGGGATGACATGGTCTCCACTGGAGAGCCCTCAGCCTGACCCGTGGAGCCCTGGAGCACGAACAGCATCACAGAGCAGTCCCAATCGAGGCAAGGGAGCATCCCCATGTCTGTCGGGCAGCTGTGGGCTGCCCTCCCCATCAGAGATGATGCCAAACCTCCTGCGTGCAGCAGCTTCCCTTCCACGGAGGGCAATTCTCAGAGAGGAGAGAGGCTCTGAGCCGTCAGCAGCCCAGACTCAGAGCAGCGGGGGAACCAGTACAGTAAAGGGGACCTGGGTGGGGGCCACCTTCTCTTTCACTCTCTCTGGATCTCTGCAATGTCTCAAGCCTTCAGGACATCTGCCCTAGGACTGAGGAGAGGGAAATGGGCTGGGCTGAGGTTCCTGGGGTACTCCTTTCCCAGTGCTGCTGTAACAAAGTAGAACAAACAGGGTGATTTAAACAACAGAAATTTGTTTTCTCACAGTTTGAGGCTGGAAGTCCAAGATCAAGGTGTCGGCAGGGCCACACTCCCTCCAAGGGCTCTAGGGGTGGGTCCTTCCTGCCTCTTCCTGGTTTCTGGTGGTTCTCCACTATCCTCGGGTCCCCTGGCTTGTAGACACATCCCTCCAGCCTCTGCCTCTGCATCACGCAGCCATCTTCCTTTGTGTCTGTCTCTGAATGTCCTCTCCTCTTCCTATAAGGACACAAGACATTGAATTTAGGTCCAACCTAGGCCAGTATCATCTCATCTCAGTTCTCAACTACTTACATCTGCAAGGGCTCTATTTCCAAACAAAGTTGCTTTCACAGGTTCCATGGGCTGGGACGTCAACAGAGTTTTTGGGGGGTCACAATTCAACCCACAGCACTGAGGATGACTTAGAGCACCACAGAGGCCACCGCACCCCAAGACGACTCTCTAGGGAACTCAGTGTTAGTTCCTCGAGCAGGAAGCGGCTAATAGAAAATACTAAGGCCAACATTCAAAGGCTAAATGAACAGTGATCCCCCAGGGGCCAGCTGGCCTAAAGAAAAAGAACACATGCACAGCCCAGAAAGTTCCTTCTACTGGCTGTGCTTCTCAGGACAGCGGTGGAATTTGGCCCTTGCAAGAGCGTCAAAGTGCCAGCAAAGGCAGCTGCCAGTGACCGGCCCACGCTCCAACGAGGAGCCAGACCAGTGCTTTCCGTGGTTGGAGGAGGAGTCACGAAGCTCACTGAGCCAGATCACGCTGTGACAGAGTCCCAAGTGCTTTTCCTTCCTAGCAATTCAGGTTTGCAGTTTTCCTTTTTGCCCTGCAGCCCTTCCTCCACCAACACAGACTGTGAGGCTTCAGGGAAGAGCTGGCCCCAAAGAGGCAGCCAGAACAGTCAGTGACTCTCCATCAGGGACTCTGGGGCCAACTTCTGGGAATCAAGAGCAGAGGCGTGGTCTTGGAAACCATGATTTCCCATTGTAAGATCCAGACAAGTGAGAGAGGAAAGGGTTTTTGTCATTATTCCAAGTCATATCAAGAGCCGGCCTGGGGGGACCCAGAGCAATTGGCTCGACCTACAGCACACAGTGAAGAGAGAGCCCTTCCTGGGTGGAGGTTGTGGCGCTCACAAAGAGGACAGCAAGTGAGGGGAGGGGAGGGTGAGTCCCTGAACCCACTCTCGAGATCAAATTTCCCACTCCCCAATAGGTTTGCTGCCGAGAGCACAGCAGGCTTGTCTGACAGTCTAGGGGGAAGCTCGCTCCCCGACTGTCCTGAGCCACATAGGTGGTTGTAGCACTGAAATGAGAGCAGAAGTGGGCACAGGCCCAGGTGCTGAGATGTCCCCATCCTCTGGTCTCCCTCACTCCTGCAGGATGAGGAGAATTCAAGGATCCCCAAATGTTGCAGTAGGATGTCGAGAGGAGCTGAGTTGAGAGCTGGTGTGCATGGTGGGAAGACGACTATGCTGTGAGATGAGGGACCTTGTGGGAAGCCCAAGCTGGGGACCAGATGGAGGGCATGGCTGAGTCTCCAGAAGCTGGGCTAAGAGCTGGGTGTGGACAGAGCCAGCAGCAGTGGCTGCAAAGCTCAGTTGGATCGATCACAGAGGTCCCCATCATGGTCAGAGGTCAGCCCCCAGACCAGACATTTTGCCTGCTCCCTGCCATGCTTGCTAGAACATAGACTGCCCTGTAGGGCAGAAGGATAGAGGTGAAGGGATTAGGAATCCTGAATTAACTAAGTATTTCCCCAAAAAGATACCAAGTTTAAACCAGGACTGACAGAATTGCCTGGAATTGGCAAGATTTCCGCCATTAGCAGAAATGAGGGCTCGTGAACTAAACTCAGTTACAAAACAATAAAGAAAGTTACATTTCTGCACACCGGAGTTTTATGGTTGTGAAATTTGTACCCACTATACAAGAACTGTAATTGCAATTCAAGGCAATGTGTGATATATTGACTGTGGAAGCAAAGTGTTTGATGATTTCAAAGAAAGGAGAAAGCATGCCTAGTGGAGTTTTAGAACCTGTCTCTGTAACTCAGTCTTTCTGTCTTATAGATTGCCTGACACCTTTCCTCAAATCCAATTTCCCATAACTATATTAGTTATTATTCTTTCTGTTGCAAGTGACAAGAACCCTAACTCAAACCAAGTTAAGAAAAGGAAAAGGAATTTATTTGCTTGCAAAACTGAAGAATCCAGAAGGAGCCCTTGCTTCAGGTATGGTTTGATCCACGCTCAAATGATTTCACTGGGATGGAGCTTCTGTCTCTGGATTTCTCAGTTCTGCTTCCTTGATGTTCAGTCCTTGCTCAGGACCCATGTGCTCACAAGATATCTGCCATGATTCCAGCCCCATCATCCTTTCACCTTCGTACCAGCAGGAATGTGCTGATTAGCTTACACATGGAATCACTGTGTAAACTTGACCCAAATTGCACCATTGGAGAATGATGGAGCAATGGTTCCACAAGGCAAGGAGAGGATACTGAGGGCCAAAACAACCAACCAAAACAACCAATGTCCAGTATTCTGTCTCAGATTATAGCACACAGTTTAGTGGCTTTTCCTTCCAAATTAGACAGACTGTTCCTGAGGCTGAGAATGTCGCATTTGTTTTCCCATCACAGAGTATGAGCTCTGATGTGCTCTTTGGATTAATTAATGTCATTGGCTACAAGCAATATAAGCCAATGCGTGTTTGTCCTTTCCTGCTGCTATAACAAAATACCAGAGACTGGCTGGCTAGTAAAGAACAAACATTTACTTCTCACAGTGCTGGAGGCTGCAAGTCCAAGGTCAAGGTGCCAGCAGATCCAGTATCCGGTGAGGACCTGCTTCTTCTCGCTGTGTCCTCACGTGGTGGTGGGGGAAGGGCAGGGAATCTCTCTGAAGTATCCGAGGGCTCCACCCTCATGACCTAGTCACCTCCCAAAGCCCCACCTCCTAATACCATCCCCTTCGAGGTCAGGATTTCAATATCAATTTTGGAGGGGCAAATATTCAGTCCACGGCACAGTGCAAGCTACCTTGAGAGGAAACAATATAAGAAAAAAAAAAGGAACATACTATCAAGCCATAGAGAGATCTCATAGACCCTATGAAAGAACACGTTTGCATCCAGCCTCAACAAGAGATGGAAGCGAGCCCTGGGAAACCATAGGAACCCGGAGGTGGCCCTCTCTTCTCTGTCCCTCTTCCTCTCTGCATGGCTGGGGCAGTCTTTCCTCTCCTTCCATCAGAGCTTCCTCTGCCTCTCTGCCTGCGTGATGGAACATGACCACAGCTCCAGGGGAGAGGATATGTGGTAGCTTGGGACTGTCTCTTGCATCCACTTTCCCTCTTTTTCTAAATCCTTGATTCCGCACCTGGCTTCAGGTGAGCCACAGTCAGAGTATCACATTTTCCTCAGCCACAGGGATTGGCTCAGCTACAAGCACATGATACAAGCAGAGCCAGTGAGATGCAATGACGCACACTGAGTCTTCAGAGAGGGAAGGATGCTCTCTTCCCCATGGACTCGGACTTCGGAGTTATAAACTGGAGCTGCTGCAGCTTCCTTGACACCATAATCTGAGACTGCACCAACCCAGAGGAAATAGAGTTAAGAAATGGAGACAGAATCCGGGTCCTGTTACAATGTCAGGCATCTCTTCCCTTCCTTGTAAGGACACCAGTACCATCGGATTAGGACCGCATCACTATGACCTCGTTTAACCTTCATTACCTCCTTAAAGGCCCTGTCTCCAAACACAGTCACATTGGGGGTTAGGGCTTCAACGTAGGAATTGGGGAGGGCAAGGGAGGGACACAATTCAGTCCATAACACCATTCTGGTAACACACATAGAGTGAATATCTCTTGGTGAGAATCAAAACTCCGAGAAAAAAGAACCTTATTGGCCCAGCTTAGGTCTTGTGTCCACACCTGGTACATCCAACTGTTGCCAGAGAGTTGTGTAACGCCATCATGGGTGTGGTCAGTTCTAGCAGGAAGACATGCCATTGGAAGCCAGGCAGACGTGTGTCATATGCAATGTTTCCAAATGTGTCAGTGCTTAGGTGCCCTCCCTGGCCTTTCCTGCACCTAGAGTAAAGAGTAAGTCTACCTACTTGGTTTATATTCTCAGAGCTACATCTAAGAGCTACATCTTGGGATTTGCTACATCTGGGACAAAGGATATAATATATTGGGTTGTGTAAGGACGTCTCTCTTTGAGGGCACCTCCACTAGCGGAGAATATGGTTGTCATTCTTTAAAGGGCTGCCATATTTTACTCTGAATCATCAGTATGCCGTCCACTGGTGTCCCCGGCTTCCTCGGCCTCCTCCTTGGTGAGGAAGTTTCTCACTTAGCATATGATGGTGTCCCCATTATGTGCAAAGTAGATACTACCAATGGAGGGGCCGCTCACATCAGCCTCAGGGACTGCGGAGGAGCTGTGGGTCATCGCCCTCACGTCTGCCCCTCCCAGTGCATGTGCAGCGTGCAGCGCACCTTTCAGTGGTCAACTTCCCAACACACTCAGCCCTGAGTAAACATGTAAATCCTTTATCAGAAGTCCTCGCAGATTTGTTTCTTATCTTATGTCATGGACTGAATGTTTGTGTTCCCCCAAAATTCATATGATAAAGCCCTAACACCCAATGCGACTGTATTTGGAGGCGGGGCCTTTGGGAGGTAGTTAAATTTAGATGAGGTCATGAAGTTGGGGCCCCCCACGATGGGGTGAGTGTTCTTACAAGAAGATGAGGAGATCAGAGCCCCTCTCTCCGCCATGTGAGGACACAGCACGAAGGCGGCAGTCCGCAAGCCAGGAAGAGGGCTCTCACTAGGAACTGACCACGCAGGCACCCTGATCTTGGACTTCCAGCCTCCGGAACTGTGAGCAATAAATGTCTGTTGTTTAAGCCCCCCACTCTATGACATTTTGTCATGGCGGCCTGAGCAGACTAAGACATCTTGGCCTAAAAAGTTGGATGAAGAGTCATCCAGGGAATGAGGAGAAAGAAGCGAGCCTGTTTCTTAATGGGAATATTTGCCAGGTTCAATAGGGATATCGATCTATTCTTATGTACTTGGGGAAGTTCTTCTTAGACACAGCTTGCATTCAACGGTTATTTACATCGTCAGGATGTATTCAGCTTTGCAAATCGGTGAGGACTGCGGCAATGCTAATGTAAACAGGGAGCAGGTGCAGGATGCTGTGAGCGATCATCAGAGGCAAGTGGCTGCACGCCGTTGGGTGACAAACGGGAGGGAGATAAAATGAAATAGAAGAAAGCCCAGCTATTGAGTGCTATGTGTATCAATCAGGGTTCAATCAAGGAAGCAGACCCCAGGCAATGTATATACGTACACGTGTGTATGTACCTGTGTGCGAGTGTATATGTTACATATTATATATCACTTACCATGTCACATATCATATATTATACACTTTATATTATGTATTATATATTCTTATGTTATATAATTGTGTTATATTATGTATTTTATGGAATATATTTTATATTATAGACAAGGATTTGAACTTACACAGTTGTGGGAACTGGTTAAGCAGCTTCTGTACAGCTGTTGTCTCAGAGTCTGATGTTGGAGCTTGAAATCTGCAGGGCAGGTGGTCAGGAAGAGAAGATGGTTATGAACTGGAAGGGGGCAAGGACAAGCCGGTACCCACAGCACAAATGGATCCCATCATGTGCTCATGCGTCGGTTCTTACTGCCTCTAACCTCAATGATACGGGTGACCTGAAGAAGTCTGGCCCTTCCTCATGGAGTGAAACACACACCAGCCCAGAAGAGCAGATGCAGGCCTGGTGGCCGCCTCCTGCCAATGAGCCAGCAGACCAGTGACAACACCTGTGAGCTACAAATGGCTGCCGCTCACCTCCGCCCTCCAGATCTCCCAGGAGGATCTCTCTTGAGGCCCACCCTGACCAAAAACAGGGAAGGGAATTCTGACACATGACAAATGAGCTCACTATGGCTGCGTAATAAATTACCCTAAAACTTAATAGTGAAAAACAACCATCTGTTATGCTCATGTATTCAGGGAGTCAAGAATTGGACAAGGCACAGTGGCCACAGTTCTTGTCTGCTACACAATGTCTGGGGTCTTGGAGGCTGGGAGATGGAACAATCTGAAGCCTTGTTCACTCACATGTCTGGTGGCTGATGCTGGCAGGAGGCTGGGGGCCCAGCTCCTCCCCACACAGGCCTCTCCTTGTATGGCCTTCCTCACAGAATGGTGACTGGGTTCCGAGGGCAAACATCTGAGAGAGCCCATGTGGAAGCCAGGTCCTCTTTATGACCTAGCTTGGAAGTCACAGTGTTGCTTCCACCATTTTGTCTTGGTTGGAGCAATCCCAAGCCTCACCCAGGCCCATGAGGAGGAAACACAGACATCACCTGCCAGGGGGAAGATAGACAATTGCATTATAATAAGAGGCAGTGGGGTGGCATATGTGAATACAGGCAGCAGTTGTTGAAAACCCCACCTGCCACAATGACATTGGTAAATAGTGACTGTGATCATCTCTCATCGTAAGGAAAACCATCACAGTGTCATTCAGTTTAACTTGGACATCAATTTTATTCTGACAATGTAGGATAAAAAGTGCAATCACCTCTTATTGGGGGCCCACTGTGCTCCAGAACATTCTAGCACAGGAACAATCCAAGACTTCCAGAGGCCGTGAGGGAGCAAAATCTGAGTAAAGATTACTTTTTGAAGATGCATTAAGAGACTTTATTTCAGGTGTCAAATACCCAACTCAAACTGGCTTAAAGCACAAAAGAGAAATTATTGGCTCATATAGTGGAAAGTCTAGAGAATATTTCTGATTCCAGGTAGAGTTTGATCAGGCAGTAAGAATTCTGACCGATCCTGTCTCTCCTGCCCTATCTTGGCTTCACCATTTTCAGTAAGGCTCGCATCCTAAAACAGAAGTCTGCACTGACCTTAGGGCTTCTAATGCCTGATAAAAAGAGCATTTTTCTTGATCTATGCTGGCGAGTTCTGAGGGAACACTCTGATTGGTGTAGCTTGGGTCATATGCTCATCCCTGAACCAATCCCAATGACTAGAGAAATGGAGAACTCTTATTAGCATCCCCTAGAGCTAGCTGGAATTCATAATCAGCTTCACCCACACCACATGGACAGGGTAGGGATTATACTATGGTTCAGGAATGTTTTTGAGATGAAAAGATGTGGAGAAAACCAAAAATACTCCACTTCATCACCCAAAGGAGAAAGATGTCATTATTGCTGATGTTTCAGTGGTCAGTGGCTGATCACTTGTGTTCTCTAATTAAATTTTCATGGGATATCCACATGACTCACTTTGAAATAAAATAGCCAATCAATTTAACTCCAAAGGAACTCAAGGAAAAAGCCTCCTTAAGTAAACATATGGATCACTATTTAGTTCCCTGAAGGAAATTTTATCCTAACATTAGTTGTACTCTAGTCACCAAGGAAACATCACACCTCATACCCTCAGGCATCAGCTCAAGAACTTGGCCCAGGGGTTAGTGTCCTAGGGCTGCAGTCATGCAGTCCCATTGGGCAGCTTAAACAATAGGCATTTATTTTCTCACAGTTATGGAGACCACAAGTCTGAGATCAAGAGGTTGGCAGGGGTGCGTCCTTCCGAGGGCTGTGAGAGAACATAGGCTCCATGCCTCTCTCCTAGCTTCTGACGGTTTCCTGGCAATCTTTCACATTCCTTGGCTTGTAGAAGCGTCACCCGAGCTCTGCCTTCATCTCTGTGTGTGTGTGTCTCTGTGTCCGAATTTCTTCTTTTTATAAGTACACCAGTTATATTTTATTAGAGTCTACCCTAATGACCTAATTTTAATTTGATTGCCTCTGCAAACACCCTATTTCCAAAAAATATCACATTTTGAGGTACTGGGGCTTAGGATTTCAACATTTCTTTTCAGGGGGACACAATTCAACCCCTAACAGCCTAGTTTCATATCACATATTTTAAGAACACTTAAAATCCAGTTGTTGTTCCCTACCGTTCACATCTTACGGTAACATCTTAGCAAAGACCACTATCTCCTTTTGGAACACTTCCACTATTGTTAGTAGTTCAGTCTCTCCATGAAAGCAAAAATAAAATTCTTCCTCCAATGTTAACACAATATGATTATTGAACATTTCTTGGTTATTAAGATATTCTTGTATAACATATTTATTACATAACATTTTCCTCTATCCAAAGAAATAGGAATGACAAAACATAGTTCCAAACCAAAAACTAAAGAAGCAAATATTACCTCTGTCAGAGAGAAGCTAACATTAATCCTTATTGTCAAAGTAACAAAAAATGTTCTGTCATTCATAGTAAAATTGTGAGGCAACTTAATCAAGTATAATCAAATACTTGGAGGAAAATCAATGGCATTGGGAAACTATATCAACAGGAGAAATCTTGAAGCACCAGGTGGCTCGGAGGAAATACATATGAAGCAAAGTTTACATGTTATTTTTCCAAGATTTTTAAAGTTCCATTTTCCTGTGGTCAGCAAAAACAGTGATTTCTTTCATAAATGGAAACAGAAAGCCATAATCTGTCACTAAGTCACTGATGTAATTGGATCCTTGGCTGGTGCACAGTCTTGAAAATGGAGCTTGAAGTCCCATCTATTAACTGTTATATTTTGGACCTGTGTATGGTTTCTTGTTCATTAAACTGTTAAATCCCTTGGTTAGAGGTCGCATCTGTGAATTACTGATTAGCCCTAAATTTAACTGGACTTTTTTTGGGAAAAATCCAGAGTTCTAATCCATAGAGGCCAAAACTATTTACCTATAACTTTGAGTCTTAATTCTCCCAGTCATACCAAGGGCATGTCCATAATTGCCTTATTAAGAGAGTGAATTCCAGTTTTCAAAGTATTAAAAAATAGTGTCTCTCCCCATCAAAGTAGCAAATGCTTTCCAAATAAGAAGAAAGACTAACTACAATATTTACAGATAAGCAAAGGGTACAGAATACTAGATTGTTAGAATGCAAATTCAAAATTGTTTCTCTAATGCCTTTTTATTGGTTAAATAGGGATGGAGAGAAAAGAAAGGCCATATTCCATTTTGTTGTTGATTTTCTTAGGTGTGATAACAGCATTGTGGTGATGTAAGAGGTTGCCCTTATTTTAAGGAGATGCGTGCTACAGTACTGGGGGATGAAATGGCAAGATATCAGCAACTTAACTTTCAAATGATTCAGCAAAAACCATATGTGTGTGTGTGTGTGTGTGTGTGTGTATACATAATTAGCAATTGTTAAGCTTAAAATTTAGATCTTCTTGTAGTATTTTTCCCACTTTTCTGTATATTTAAAAATTTTTTAAATAAAAAGCTGCGGAGGAAAAAGGATGGTGAAGATGGGGAAAGTTTTCTTCGGCTGAGGAATTTGTCACTTAACGCTTATCCTGCATCTACCACATCCAAGTTTCTACTCATCGCTCCCCTATCCACCACCCCAAAAGGATGTAGTAAGGGTCAAAGCCCTTTGAAATATTGGTGGGAGGTGAAAACATTTCCATTTCCATTTACAGATTATTGTCTACTTAATGGAGTGCTTTGAAGGTTAAATGAGCTATTCAGACCAAGGTGCTTAAGACACTGCTTCTACTAAGTAAGTACTCAATACAAGTTGGCTGTTGTGACAATTATTATCTAAAAATACAGTGCATGCTGATACCTGGAGCTGGCAATTAGGCACCATGAGTGTCGTTCTACCAGGAAACTACAGGCCTTGGTAGAAAGGAAAGATTCCTACCCTCTCTGGTGGATCAAGGAGGTGAGACAGCATTGGCTGGACTGGAGCTTCCACTTGCAGGGAGGTTGGAATTCGGAGATGTGGAGGGGACATGCACACACACACACATGCAGACAAACTCTATCAGCAATTCAAGAAGGAAAAGAAATCTTCTATTAAAATGTGAGTCTTTAATTGGCCCTAACCCCAACCTAAAGTGGCAAGAAGTGCAATCACTGTGGTAAACACACAGTTTAGCAAGGACGCCGAGCCAGAAAAACTACTCATTCCAAGTGTTTGCTGACTTGTGTCGTTAATAACATTTACCTTTCTTTATATATGAAACCTCAAAATTTTCTTTGGGAAATTTAACTTCAAGGAGTTAAAAGTTGCTGTAAGCCATACCACTGGGTAGGCTAAGACTGTGCTAAACGAAATAGGACTACCTTTTACAACTCGTGTATGTGGTCCCTGATGATGCAGAAAGTGACGCTCCAGATATGACCTCCTTGAGCCTCCAACCTTCTCGGGGACGGTCGGCATGGCAGCCCGGGTTGTCTGATCTTATACTTCATACTCTTCTGTGGGGATTTAGAAGGAAAAATCAATGTGTGCATTTCTGGGGCATCACTCTCTAAACTTCCGACTGGAACATCTGGAGCATGATTATAATCCAGCCAGGAGATGGATTCCATCTGTGAGCTCTATGAGCTGAATAATCTTGCGTGAAAATTTAACATTTCTCAACCTCAATTTTCTCATCCTTATTTACCACCCAGATTATTATGTTGATCAAAGAAGGTAAATGAAAGCACTTTATGAATTTTAATGCACTATATGAATGCTATTGGTATTGTTCTAAATGACCAATTCTCTAAAGAACGTACAGAGAAAAACTCAGTAAAGAGCAGTTAAGAATTTTACTCTCAGGACCGGCCCGGTGGTGCAGCGGTTCAGTTCGCACATTCCACCCTGGGGCCCAGGGTTTGCTGGTTCGGATCCCAGGTGCAGACCTATGCGCCACTTGTCAAGCCATGTTGTGGTTGGCATCCCACATATAAAGAAGAGAAAGATGGGCACGGATGTTAGCTCAGGGCCAGTCTTCCTCAAAAAAAAGAAAGAAAAAGAATTTCACTCTCCAACTTGGCCTATAATACAGGCCACCACTTGCTGAGTGTTAACTATGGACCAGGCACTGTGCCCAGCTTTTTCATGTATTATCTCAAGTTAAGCTTTAGAACAATTCTATGAGGTGAGTGTTCTTCTCTTTCCCACTTTACAGATGAAAATGTATAGTACAAATACCCTGCCCAGGATGTGACGTGCGGCTTCACACTCAAGTGTGTGGGAGTCCAGAGCCAGCCTCCTCCCCTGCTGTCTCTCCTCGAGGTTTGTATTCCCTGGTTGTGCAGATGGGTTTATAAGAATAGGATTAATTTTACTAAATCTGTATCTCACAGAGTCACCTCTCCAACCACATCAGATGCATGGACAACCAACACTCACGGTTGTTCACCACTGGGGTGGGGTGGTTATTCGTTCCCCAGCATTGCTGTGGCAAGAGACGACCGCTGTACCAGAGTATTCCAACATGTGGCCAGAGAATTACCACCTGGTTCGTCTGAAATGTCCGAACACAAACACACCGCCCAAACACACCGCTAACTCATACTCCGCTATCCACGCATACGTATCCACCCTTCAGGTTCCTGGTCTAAAGGTCACTCCATCTGGAACCATCTTCCTTGACATGTGTGTGAGTGTGTGTGTGTGTCTGTCCCCTAGAGAATCTTGAATGTCCCTCTCCTCTGTTCCCAGGGCGCCGGATACTTTCCACAGTTAGCACATCTCCCAATTCATTGTGTAGCAGATGGAGAAAAGCTTTGTTCTTAGGAGGTGGTAGGAGAATTCCTTTGAAGAGAGCCTGGCTTAGTCAAAAAAGATCTCTGCTAAACCAGGAGGCTGGATAAGAAGGAAAGGCCAAAAAGCAGAAGTGAGACATTTAGTGAGAAAGGGTTAGAAATGACCAAACTCCGTGTTCATAACTCTGCAGAAGCATTTAGAAAAGAGCAATATGGAGGGAGAAGAGAGGACCTGAATGTCATGATCACTAATGACTATCCCTGACAGAGCACTTTACAGTTTACACCATGGCTGCCATGCACAAATTACTCCATGAATATTTAAACATGATTAGGATTACCTTATTACTTGTGTCCTTCTTGATTAATTGCGGGAAAAGTTCTACATGCTGATAAGCGTTCTCAGCTTATATGCAAGCCGGATTTATTAATCTAGGCCCTTGCCACATCTGAATCAGATAATTTGAAGGGACACCATACGGGGTTGCTTATAAAAGAAATTGTCCATTATATTAAAGTATCGCCCGCTCAGACTTGCTAGCAAAGTCTGTTGTTATAAAGGACATTTCCTGGAATATCTTGTTTTAATTTCTAGGTAAGACCCATTTGCAGTTACCTTATGAGTTATATACGTAAATGTAGTTTCTAAAGTGTTTGATGACTAGATCTTGAATTCGAAATTTATCCCTTATATTGAATTATTAATTGTCATTACCTTTGAAGAAAATGTTTGCTAAATAAAAGAGACATCAGTTGAGTTCCAGTCTGAATGATAACAAATTTCAAACTGATGAAGTCTAAACAAATGAGGTATGTTTGCTATCAGAGATCTTGACTTTCCAGAAATTATGATTTAGATTAACATAAAGTATATAAATGGAAAATCATGGTCTTTATATATTTCTGCCAGTTGAAGAATGTCAAGATCCAAACATTGGGTCATATTTACCCAACAAATCTTTGTACCTATGTTCATCAAAAAATCTGTATACTGGGGCCAGCCGTGTGGCCAAGTGGTTAAGTTCGCGCTCTGCTTTGACAGCCCAGGGTTTCCTCAGTTCAGATCCTGGGCGCAGACCTAGCACCACTCATCAGGCCATGCTGAGGTGGCCCCCACATGGCACAACCAGAGGACCTACAGCTAGGATATGCAACTGTGTACTGGGGGAGCTTTGGGAAGAAGAGGAAAAAAAAGAAGAAGATTGGAAACAGATGTTAGCTCAGGTGCCAATCATTTTTTTCTTTAAAGATTTTATTTTTTTCAGTTTTCTCCCCAAAGCCCCCCGGTACATAGTTGTATGTTCTTCGTTGCGGGTCCTTCTAGTTGTGGCATGTGGGATGCTGCCTCAGCGTGCGTGGTTTGATGAGCAGTGCCATGTCCATGCCCAGGATTCAAACCAACGAAACACTGGGCTGCCTGCAGCGGAGCACGCGAACTTAACCACTCGGCCATGGGGCCAGCCCCTCAGGTGCCAATCTTTAAAAAAAAAGAATAGTGTACTACAATGTTCAGGTAGGGACTATTAAGAGTCAAAAACTGGAAACCAGTCAAAGGTCCATCAACCGTAGAATGGATAAATACAGTTATTCTAGAATATTTGTCTGTTCTATTAGTTGTCAACTCTAATATAATATATTATATTATTTTATATGTAATAATAATATTGTAATTAAATAATAAAGTCCACACAATGGAATAGCATGCAGCCTTGAAAATGAACGTTCTATGACTACATTCTACAACTTGGATGAGCCTCCTAAACATACTGTTGGGCAAGAGAAGCCAGACACAAGAGATTTCATTTATATAAAGCATGACAATAGCAAAACCAACATATGCTGGTAGATTCTCTTTTGAGGGAGTGGTGACTGAGAGGGGACACGAGGGGTTTCTGGAGTGCTGCAAACTTTCTTTTCTTGCTCAGAGCCCTGAATACATGGGTGTGCTCCACTGTTGAAAATTTATTGTGCATAATTTTTCTGTAGGCAGGCCATACTTCAAGAAAATTTTTTCCTTTTTTTAATTGGAGTGAGAAAATAATACCCAGATTAGAGGAGTACGGAGCTTGCCACAGAAGAAGATATTTGCAGTCCATTGTCATTAGGGTTGCGTTAGAATGATAAAGATACGTCTGATAAAGAATGAATTCGAAACAAAAGACTGTAAACAAATGCTAGGTCAGCTGCAGGATCCAACACACGTCAAAACACTGAAAAAGGATAACAGAGACCCCCTCATTAGGCTTTGCCAGCCATTGCAGAGATCCAAATGCACAGGCATAGCTGAGCGTATGGGGCAACAGAAGTCACTCCGTAACACACTTCTGAGGTCCAGGAGGACGTCTGCATTTGTATGACCCCGGGCAAATCATAATTTCTCAATTCCCTCATCTATCAAATGAGGCTACAAATACCTACCACCCAGGCTTGTTTTAAGGATCCAGTGAGAGAAAGTGTGGGAACGCGTTTGCGAGCCGCAAGGTACTACACAAATGGAAGTTACCTGCTTTGAGTGGTTTTCTCAGCCACAAAATTAATGTCACTCCTGGCCACAGTGAGCCTACAGTCTGAATATACAGATGCGTTTTTATACTTCATGTCAAAATTATTCATCCAGAGCAAGCTGCTGCCAGAAATTGGAATGCTATTTCATTATTCATTTATTAAACTTTTATCCGAGCACAAGATCCATGAATTCAAAACAACACCATTTTAATTCAGAATTATCCTTCATAATCCTTCAAAGAAATGAGATTGCCTCATTATCTAGTATTATAAGACCAATTTCATCACTTTGTGATCAGCTATTGCTTACACTTTTCGTTTTTATGAGGTCTTCCCTCCAAATATGTGGCACCTAACTCTAATTTGGTCTAATTTTGGATCGACAAATACAAACCTCACATAGCATTTCACTTATCTCTGAAATAAAGTTATCGCTCTAGTTCTAAATTCCTTCCTCCAACACATTATTGTTTGTTGAATTATTGATCCTACTTGGAAAATCAGAATATTAGCTTTCAAGTCCTTTACACTAAAATGCCATTTGTTAATTTGCATTAAATAGCTGGCATTATGGGCCCACTGAGAATTAACTTTGCTTCTAGCTGTTACTAATTAATAACATTTTTTCTCCTTGGCCTTCAAGTATTTGTTTTGATACTCTCCTTTCCTGGCTGTTCCAAGTCATAAGTCAGGGAGGAAGCAATTAAGCCACTTGATTGCCCTAATGGTATTCATCCTGGGAGATCATTCATATTATGAACTAGAGTTTGTATTTTAACAACTGGTAAAGATCAATCTGTTTAAATACTGAGAATTAAAACACAAATATTTTAAATTATTCCCAATTTTACATTATCCTGGGTGTGAACGCCCAGCGCCTCTGATTGACTTTGGATTCCCAGCAATGAAGAGAACTGGGCTGATGGGGATGTGCGTTTCTTCCTCAAACACAAAGAAATCCTGGGTAAATATTGCAAAATGTTTGCAAGTACATAGTTAAGTTCAAAAGTAAGGGAAATTTTCCAGCGCTACCGGAAACTAAGAGGGAGCTCGCGGGGACATGACACTGTGTGATGTACATCGTGGTCATGGGGCCTAACAGCCGAGGCCAGGGTGTCAATGCCCATGCTGGGAGAGGTGGTGAGGTCTTGGACCCCTGGAGCTAGAAACAGCTGGAACCGCTGGCCTTACATAGAGCCAGCACCTTTGAAGATCTTCTGCCTCCATTAAAAAGTTATTCTGTTATCAGAACTGGAGTAGTATTTGTTGTCAATGGCTGTGTAGCAAATTGCCCCAAAACCTCTCAGCTTAAAACAACAAACATTTGTTATTTCACAGTTTCTGTGGGTCAGGCATCTGGGTGTGGCTTAGCTGTGCCCTCTGACTCAGGGTCCCTCACAAGGCTGCAATCAGAGTGTCAACAGAGGGTGGACGCATGTGACTGTTGGCAGGACTCAGTTCCTCACAAGCTGTTGGGCTGAGGGTCTCTGTTCATTGCTGTATTGGCCAGAGGCCTCTCTCAGTTCCTCACCACTTGGTCTCCCCATGGGGCAGCTCACAACATGGCAGCCAGCTTCCATCAGAGCAAGCAAGCAAGAGAGGGAGAGGAGGCAAGCAGGATGGAAGCCAGAATCTTTCTGTAACCAGTTTCAGAAGTGGCCTCCCATCCTTTTTGCCACATTCTATTTGTTTGCTAGGTCCATCTCATGCTCAAGGGGTGGGGATAATGCAAAGGCATTAATACCAGGAGACAGAGATGGTTGGGAGCCATCTTAGAAGCTGCTTAATGCACCGTTATCAGTCTGGAACCTTATGTTCTTGCCCAGGAGCAAGAACCTACAACCTTGGAAGAGGGTTCTTACAGACCTAAGACCCAGAGCTCTAAGGAAGGCGTGCAGCCCAGCTGGTATTGGTGTCTTTGAGGGTGAGGCTGGCCTTGGTGGTATAAAAAGAAGCTAGAAACTAGAACCATTGCCATTGCTGGAGTCACCAACCATCATCAAGGTGATTCTTCAGGAATAGTGAGCAAACAGGAAGTGGTAAGTCTCTTCTCTCTCCTTCTGCCTTCTGTTCTCACTCCAAGTTCCTTACTGACAAACACTGAAAGAGAACCAGACAGCAAAGGGGAGAGGTGGTGTGCAGAATCCCAGGCCTGGCATGGAAAACCACAGCACAGAAGGACGGAGTCAAAGCGGAGAGCCCACAGCTTAACAACCAGCATAAATGGCTAAGAAATACCTTCATACTGGCCCAAGAGAGTGGCATGGAGGCTTATCTCTCCCTGGGGATCTGGGCAAAAACCAATATTAAAGTTGCTGATAAGAAATCAAAGCAGTCACTTTATACATAGCATAGGGCTAGAGTCTAAATTTACACTATCCAAATAACACAAGAATCTCAACAAATAACAACCACCAAAAATCCAAGACAAGTGAACTCCTGTGGTTACCAGCAAGAGCAAATGCAAAACCCTCTGCAGGGGCCCTTCTGTGACTCAGGGCACACAGGCCTCCCACAGGAAGAAAGAAGTCTCCACCAAAGATGAGCTCATTACCCAAAATTAAAAAATGGAAGAGGAATGGTTCACCATACGGGCAATTCAGTGATCTCAAAAACAGAAGGAAAGAAAGAAAGAAAACAGAAGTAGCACAGTCAAGGACTTGAGAGATGAGAAAAATCTGGAAGAGACTATAAAGCACATCTGTTTACAAGGATAACAGAAAGATAAAAGAAAACAGTCATAATGAAAGAAGAAGACAACATAGGGGAAAAGAGACAGATTTTTCCAACAGGTAAAATATAAATTCTAGAAGAAAAAAAAAATGTCCATTAAAATTAAAAACTCAAGGGCCAGCCCGGCTGCATAGTGGTTAAGTTCGCACGTTCCACTTTGGCAACCCAGGGTTCAGTGGTTCGGATCTGAGGCACAGACCTACACATTGCTCACCAAGCCACACTGTAGCGGTGCCCCACATGCAAAACAGAGGAAGATTGGCACAGATGTTAGCTCAGGGGCAATCTTCCTCACCAAAAAAAAAAACAAAAACAAAACCTCAGTGGTCAAGTAGCAGATTAGACAAAACTGAAGAGAAAATCAGCCAACTGAAAGCTTTAGATCTGAACAAGTTATCCAAGATGCAGCAGAGAGATAAAGAGGTGTTAAAAAAAAAGAGAGAGAGAGAATTTCTAGTTAAACATGGAAAGTTTAACATAAATATGTATCACGTCTCCTTCCTAAAAATTCCACTAAAGTGACAGTGGTGAAAAGAAGTGAGAAATGCACAAGGACAAAGGAAATGAGAGAGGACACACAATAATAAAATGTGAGTAATAAACTTTTCGCCCAGAGAAAGCTGAAGCCTGAGCCAACAATGGCGAAAACTTAAAGCAGGCTGATTCACACTGCTGCATCTGAGAACTCAAAAGGGAACTGGCAGGAAGACAGAAGGAGGAAAGGTGGGATCCAGCTTCCCTTCCGTTCCCTAGCAAAAAACTCTCTAGGGAAGTTGAACCAGATGGACTGTGGATTCAGCTCAACTTTGGGCAAGGACCACACTAAAAAGGAGGAGTAAGTGACATTCTACACACGGCAAGATGAACCCCTCGCCCTTCCTGCATTTGACTCCAAGAACACTGGCAGCCAAGGTCTACTCCTCAGACAGGACAGTGCAGCATGTGCCCTGGGGAAACTGAGTGACTCAAGAGAAAACACCAACTCTTTTTCATATAAAATACTTTCCTTGAGGGGCTGGCCCGGTGGCGCAGCGGTTAAGTGTGCACATTCCGCTTCAGCAGCCCGGGGTTCACCGGTTCAGATCCCAGGTGCAGACACGGCACTGCTTGGCAAGCCATGCTGTGGCAGGCATCCCACATACAAAGTAGAAGAAGATGGGCATGGATGTTAGCTCAGGGCCAGTCTTCCTCAGCAAAAAGAGGAGGATTGGCAGCAGATGTTAGCTCAGGGCTAATCTTCCTCAAAAAAAAAAATACTTTCCTCAAGTGTCTGATAACTTTGGACTAGACTCATTTAAGAGTGAGGATGAAAACATTGATTGGAAACTCTGAGTGTCAAGAAGAAATGAAGAAAAGGAAAGGGAATTTGAGGAAACAGAAGAAATGCATAACAGCCAAAGCAAAAGAAAAAGAAGCCAAAAAAATCTATATTAGTTAACTAATATCTTCAGAGTTATAAGAGAAGACAGCACATTCATTAAACAAGAACAGGCAGCAATTAAAAAAGAATAATTGGAGAACAAAAATAATCTCTTGGAAGATGAAATAAGAGAGTAGAAACACTTCCATGATGAGGTTGAAAGATAATGGGGGGAGGGGAAGGCAGTCAAAGAAGGTATAGAAGAGAGCTACTTCCTCATTTTCTGTAGTAAGCAATCAATAGATGATATCCACACCTGCAAAACCAATAATAGCATCAGCATATTGTAGCAATACACAGGTAAATATCAGAAGAAACAAATAAAATGGTTGAAAATGGTTGTTTGGGAGTTGGAATATAGTGTGAAGTAGGGACAACTCTTTATCTTGTCGTAAGTCTTGTAAAATCATTTGGCTTTTAAACATGAATATGTATTACTTCAATAAAAACAAATTTAAAACCATGTGTACATATATACACATATGTGTGTGTGTGTGTGTGTGTATATACATACATATATGAAAGCATCACTAGGAATCATGCAGAAGAAAATGAGAAGGTCCAACATATGTCCAAAAAATTGTTTCAGAAACAGAAATAGAGAAAACAGGGAGATACAATATTTTTAAAGACACTGGCTAAGAACTTTGCATTTTTAAAGAAACACATGCTTCAGATTAAAGAAACTCTCCAAATCTCGAGCAAGATAAAGTTAAGTGTACATATTATAGTAGATCATTTTCCTTGTGTTCGCATTTTGCTCAATTGTGATCTCATCTTCACTGGGTTGTGGAGATGTCCCTACAGAGTGATTTAGCATTTGCTTCTGCTGAGCATCAGAAAGGTTCACTGTCCTGGGATCTATTTTAAGCTAAACTCTTGGAATCTTGGAATCTTGGAATCTTAGGAATCTTGGCTTGAGATTCCTAAATACATGGATAGTGTGTGTTCAGACTCCATGACATATCACTTACAGAAAAGATTTGCTTTCTCTCAGGAGAACTTTAATTTTTTTCCTCCCCACTCAGATCCTGGTTTGTGTTTCAAGGATGAAGGAGTGGGCAGCTATTGAAAATATTGTTGAAATGTATTGAAAGGTCAAGTAAGAAGAGTCTAGAGAATGGACCATTGGTTTATTCAGCTTTAGGTTATTGCTGAACTTGTCAGGCAAGAGCCTGGGGGTGCAGCCCAGTGGTGTAGTGGTTAAGTTAGTGTGCTCTGCTTCAGTGTCCTGGGGTTTACAGGTTCAGACCCCAGGCATGGACCTAGCACTGCCCATCAAGCCATGCTGTGGCTGCATCCCATGTAAAATAGAGGAAGATGGGCATGGATGTCAGCTCAGCAACCATCTTCCTCAAGGAAAACAAGGAAGATTGGCAACAGATGCTAGCTTAGGGTGAATCTTCCTCACACACACACACACACACACACACACACACACACAAAGCCTGGACTTAGAAAAAGTTTGATGTATGATATGACATGATGTGATGTGATATGATATGACATGACATGATATGATATACAGAAGGTTTGAAAGTAGAGGGATGGAAAAGACACACCAACCTAAAAGTAAGAGAAAGCAAGTTGACATCGCAATGTTAATATCGGAAAGGTAGCCTTAAAGTAGATGGTTCTGTCTGAACCATAGTTGAACACCCACGAGCCCCAGGAGATAGGCAGCATTCCCAATTTATAATCTGGCGAGTGTCTGCTATGGCCTGGCGACACGTAGCCACCAGGCCATCTGACCAGCCAGCTCTCTCTACTTTCTCCCCTTCATCTGCAACACTGAAGTCTGCTTCCACATGCAACGCTGCCTTGAAACTCTACACCAGTAGCCTCAATGTTAGTAAGTAAAATAGCCCTCCTTCCTTCCTCATCTTGTCTGTCCTCTCAGCAGTATTTGACTGTCTAACTTCCTCTGGCTTCCGTGGGCTTTGGTGGCACCTGTCTCCTCTCACTTTTCCCCCAGCTCTCCTCAGTCTACTTCCTTGGATGCTTTTCCACCACTGCCCTCTTGAACGTGTACTCAGAGCTCCTCTTGTGGGCACTCCACACCCAGTGGAGGATTCCCACACAAACCTGCGGCTTCAACCAGCACTCACTGCTGATGTTTCCCAAATCAACACATCTGTCCAGGGCTCTTCAATAAAAGTCTCCCTTCGGATATTTCACCATGTATAAAACTCACTACATCATGTCTGTCCCCCTAACCTCCTTTCCAGACTCTCTGCCCCAGTCCCCGCTGTCCACTGAGCCCCAAATTGCTCTCCCCTCTGGTCTCTGTCACGTGAAATGTACTCTGTCCTGCTGGGGATGTTGGAGTTACTCTAGACTGCTCCTTTGTCCAACCCTGCATCCAAGCAGCAGTTAGATGCTTAGAATCTACCTAGTTATATCTCTTATAAATAATATATAATATAAATAAATAATATTAAAAATAGAAAATATAGAAGCCCAACAGAATGAGAACTATTCATTAATTTTGTTTTAAAAGTAGGGAAGGGGACTTTCAGCAGTAAATATTAAAATATATTTTAAAGTTATAATCATTAAAAAGCGTGACATTAGCGAAAGAATTAAATAGATTAATGGAAAGGTAGAGATGGACCTGCAACAGATCCTGAAATGTGTAAAAAGCTATCAATTAGCCAATAAATGGAACTGGAAAAAAATCAGGTACAGAAACCATCCTACCATACCCAAAACAGATTTCTGAGGTTTTCAGGAATTAAATTTAGAAAGGAACAAGAAGGAATGAAAGAAAATATGTGAGAAAAATTAGTCTGCATGAAGAATGACTTTCCAATCAACATAAAAGCAATTGAAGAACTTTCAAGAATACCATCAGTAGATTTCACAACATAAAGTGGAAACCCAGCATGTCAAAAACTCAGTAATATAGTTCACACCTAAACAACAAGCTGGATTTTAAAGCATAACAGCCAAGGGCTAAAATATATCTGGGCTCTACATTTAAAAGACCATACCATGGGCTATCTTGCCGTGGCGGGATGTACACTGTACAGCTCGTCCACCGTACTTATGTCTTTCACTGTCTATTGGCCTCTGGCCCCACACAGTCTTAGGATCACAGGTCTCTGTAGTAAACGCACAAGCTGCCCTGGAGAGAGCGAGGCTAGAGAGGGATGGCTTTAATAACTGAACCACTTTCCCTTGGGGATTCTTCCATCCTTTTGTTATTGAAGTGTTCAGCTGGCTTTTGGATAAATGGTTAAAACTTCTCAGCTTTAAGTAAAAGACAAACAATCCAAACAGCAAGCTGGGATCTTCTGTATTGAAAGCTGGTGGAGTGCCCTTGACTCAACCATCTTTCTCAGGCCACAGCTAACATCAACAGTTCCATAACAGCTCTCGACAGCTGCTCCTCCACGTCATTCCCACTGGCTTTTTCTCAACGCCAGTTCTCCTCAATCTCTTCCCTGCCTGTCCAGAAGTTTCTGCCCAGCTCTCCCCATCTCCATCAGGAACCCCACGGATGTGCACTCAACTCTGTTACCAAGCTCCCGGGCAGCACGGTGCTGAAGGGCATGGACTCCAGAGCAGAGTGTGTGAGTTCAAATCCTGGATCTACCTCTTACCAACTGCTGTTGAAGCCCCTGTGCCTCAGTTGGCCCATCTGCGAAGTAGGGAAAACAACAGTGCCAGCCTGATGAAGCTGTTGCAAAGGTTAAAGGAGCTACTGCTTATAAAGGGATCAGAAGGGGATCCATTACATAATAAGCTCTCAGTGCATGTTGGCTGTCACTATTTCTTAAAATGCAACTGACACAACATCAACCATCTGCTCAAGTTTAACCTCCCTGGTGTGGCACCCAGGCCTTCACCATCTGCCCTCCCATCCGGCCCTAACTCCCCAAATTCACACACAAGTGCATCTTCAACTTCAATAAACCACCTAACCAAGGGCCTTCTCCTTAAAAACAGGTTACGTTCCGGAAACTGTGTATTCCATTGGTCTCCAAGTGCAGGGCAGCACTGCTCAAGTAGCTGCCGGTGCTGCCTGTTGAAGGCTGCCAGAACTGAGGCATTTTCTTCTGGATGCAACTTTGTCCACGTCTATGAAAGTTCAAGAGTTGGAAGGGCACACTTGGAGCACCTGCTGAGGCTCCCTGAGAACGTCCAGCTCTTTCTCACCCTCAGACTTTCGTGGGGGGCTGTGCTCCTGCCTGAGCCACTGTTTCCCCTCACTCTGATAATTCACACACAGACAGTGATCCAATGGTTTACTGTTTATGTCACGCTATTGTTATCCGATTTAAGCAAGGAGCACCTTTTTTAGAAGCTTCCCTGATTCCCCCACGCACTCACTTATTCCTTCATCATTTAGTGAGGCCCTGTGCTGGATCCTGGGGACAGAGAGGAGATGGAGACAATCCTTGTCTTCACAGGGCTTCCAAGCTGATTGGGCAGCCCCCCTCAGGGTACTGGAGGCGGAATTGGGGGGTCTGCCTGCCCTACCAAACTGTGAACCCCTTCAAGGGCAGCACGCAGGCCCTATTTTATTTTACTGAAATGCATCTACTTATCAGAGTCTGAAAATTCAGTGCAGCATCTCATTTAACCCTGTGACAATCCTATGTAACGGGCACTATTACGATGCCCATTTTATAGATGAGGAAACTGAGGCAGAGAGAGGTTAATTAGCCTACCCACAAAGCCAGAGAACAGCAGATCCAGGGTTTGAGTCCAAGTCTTTGCAACTCCAAAGTTGACAAGTCCGCTAGACCAGGGTTTGGCAACCTCAGCACAACTGGCATTTTGAGCTGGATGATGCTTTGTGCTGGGGGCTGTCCTGCGCATTGTAGGATGTTTAGCAGTACCCCTGGCCTCCAACCACTAGATGCCAGTAGCACCCCCACCCAGTCATGACAAATAAAACTGTCTCCAGGGGGCCGGCCCAGTGGGTGGCGGTTAAGTTCACATGCTCCACTTTGGCAGCCCCGGGGTTTGCAGGTTCAGGTCCTGGGCGTTGACCTACACACCACTCATCAAGCCATGCTATGGCAATGTCCCACATACAAAACAGAGGAAGATTGGCACAGATGTTAGCTCAGGCACAACCTTCCTCAAGCAAAAAGAGGAAGACTGGTAAGAAATGTTAGCTCAGGGCCAGTCTTCCTCACCTAAAAAAAGTCTCCAGATGTTGCCAAATGTCCCCTGAGGGTGGAAGGGGGCACAGAACTGCATCTGGTTG
This sequence comes from Equus quagga, assembly GCF_021613505.1. Taxonomy (NCBI): domain Eukaryota; kingdom Metazoa; phylum Chordata; class Mammalia; order Perissodactyla; family Equidae; genus Equus; species Equus quagga. The sequence goes on from NC_060275.1 coordinate 112,364,794, forward strand.
AGAGACACTGCTCTGGAGTGTCTTCCTATGTCCCCAGATTAAAAGTTACAGCCCTCTCCTTGAATCAGCAGACAGAGGTCAGGAAATAGGCTCAAGGGTCAGGACCACAGGCTCTGTGGTCCATGCAGGACTCTGAGCCTCAATACACCTCAGTCTTCTCAGCTTTAAAACGAAAGTGAATTGGATGTGACCTGAGGAGTCCACCACCTCTGAAATCACACGATTCCCTTACAATATGGAAATGTTTTTGAGTGCAGAGATCCAGAAGTAATGTGTTTCTGAGGCATGAATTGTGGGCGCCTACTCCACTGTGCCCCTTGGTCTGATGGACTCATTAAGATGGCCCCATAATGGGAGCCCCTGGAAGGAACGGTCAGTGAAGACTGGGAGCAGCCTGTTCATCCTCGCATTTGTAGTCCAGCAAATTGACCATCTATCTACTGCACAACACTCTATCAATTTACTCAACGCACTGCGGCCCCCAGAGGACCGGGCAGCAATAAACAGTATTACAACACTCGATTACACTCCGAGAGGATGGAGAATTACTGAAGAATTCTGAAACAGAGACATTCTCCTTTGCTTGAAGTGATTAGATATCTCATTATTTAAGAACAAGAGTTCTTAAAAAAAATTAACTTGTTTTCTAAAATAAAATTGGTCTTAAATTTAACTGTTTTTCAACAATCTTGGAGATTCTCAAAGAATGAAAATGTAGGGTCCAGTTACACAGTATCCAATAGCTGTACAGTGCTTTTAAACCTATGACCGAGCTCTGGTGTCTATACTTTATTTTCACAACACCAAGTTAAATAGCTCTCCGAGCTATTATCATTCTTAGATGAAGAGACAGGCACAGAGAGCGTAAGCCAATTGCCTCAAGTCACATGACAGGATAGTGCCAAGATGATCACCCACCTCGGGATTCTCATGACAGGGGTCTCCATCACACGACAAAGAGCATGAGTTGACCTGAGAGGGCATCTTCTCCGTGGCGACCAGGTCTCCACTCATTTTATGTCAAGTTTTGAGACTCTGCTACTCAATAGAGACAGGGGAAAATAAAAAGCTGGGAAAAGTTCAAAAGCAAGGGATTCCATCTGAATTTGAAAAGTGGACCTAACAGAAAAAGCTTAGGAAAAAAGAAAGATGGGGTCAACAAGGCAGAACACAATTGTTCAGACAAAATTAGAATGAAAAAATAAATCAAATTAATCAAATTTAGACCAGAATGAAAACAATGAAAACTTGTAAGTTTCCAAATAGAGTCACATTGAGCCCCCAGAGGAGTCGCAGATGCAGGATCCTGAGGAGGATTCACACGAAGAGGGAGAATTAAGGGACAGCTGGTGAGGTTGCTCGCTAATCCTTTTTAAGGCGTCCCGACTCATTACCCTCCACCCTCCCATCCTTGCTCAGTTACCCTCTGTGCAGAGCCTTGGCAGGGAATGTGGCCCACAGTCTTCATCTTGCCCTCGTGGGCACTGGAAACATGTGTTAACAACAAAAAGAATATAGGATTGCAAATCAGGAGACCTGGTCCTACACCCACTTCTGCTCTTGACCAGCTCAAAGACCCCTGGCAAGGCGTGAACCCTAGGGGCACGTGATCCTCCCTTGTGAAATTATTGTATTGAACTAGCTGAACTTTAAGGTCACCTTTGCCTCGAATGCCAATAAACCTGTTTAGATCAAGAGAAAACAGTTAAATCCCTGAAGTTTAACCAAGACCCCTAGAACCTCTAGCTTTTCTTTTTTCCCCCTTTCTGTCCACACAGTGCTTTTATTTTTCCCCCATTAAAACAGGATACAACCTGATTGCATCATTTGTACTTTGTCAGAAAGCCTTTTACACCAATCTATTGTCTCCCATTATATTTATATTGCACACCTTTGAGTCTGTAGTAGGCCAGATGAATGGAGTTTCAGCCAAAGCCAAGAGTAGAGATTTGACGTGCACCAAGAACATTCTTTCAGCTCCTGCTAAGCTTTGTCCTGTGGGTAACCTGGCTGGAGTCACTTCAGGAAGTCTGTGAGGTTGATCAAAAGAGGAGATGTGGAAGATTGCCTCCTCTCCTCCTCCCCTGCCCTTCCCTTCTCTTAATCCCATTCCTTTCCAAAGAGAGACCTCGGGGATAGGACATGTGGGCAGAGTTCTGGGGGCCTGGACATGTGAAGGATCTTCTTGACATTGGAGCCTGAGCCTGCAAAGTACACCATCCCTGAGGTCTATACCTAGGGGAGATTCTGCATGTTTTTGTACACAAGCAAGAGCTAAGTTTGTGTAGAATGTTCTATTTCAGACAAATAAAATAACCCAGAGTTATTTGGGCTTCACAGCAATGAGGAATAAACAATAAGAAGCCCATTGGCTTAGTTGTGTTCATTTTGGGGCTCTTCACTTTGCTGGCCCTCTGGTTTCTCCAGTTGACAGTCTTCTTGCTCTTTGTACAACTGAATTCTAGTATTTCACTCACACACACTCCTACACCCCCAAATACATTCAAGGGATTTAACTCTGTGCAACAGGAGTTCCTTTCTCTTGGAAATCTGCTTCTCTTGCTCCATGAGATTTTCTGGGTTCTGTCCTGGACCCCAAGTCTCACCCTTCACACTCCCAGGTCTCCAGAACTCTGCCCTCACGTCCTCACTGTTCATCCTCTTAGCTAGAGCATCCCTACTCACCACCTCGGTTGAGGGGCTCCACCGCCAGCACAGTGAGGGTGGGCTCTGACTAGCAGATGAATGAAACAGAAGCAATGGAGCTCAAGAGCGGGCGAGAAGGGAAAACCCTAAACATTTAGAGATGCGGAGTGTTGATCTTCTCTCATCCTTCCCAGGCCACTCCACTTTATTTTGCATCTCTCGTTTTTCTTCTGGACACAGTAGCTGAAAGAGAGCTGAGAAAAATATGTAAAATAAAAACACATGAATAAGTACCAAGAGCATGGAACTGAGACTCCAAATCTGGAGTCTGATGATTCCTTTGAAAACTGCTCCATACAGATGTTCCTTTCAGATCCAGTGTCTCAGCCACACCATGACGTTTAAAGCACCTTTCATTGTGTACGAAATGTTTGTCCACGTAGGCAGGGGAGAAAGAGGAATACAAGTTCACGGCCCAGAACAAGGTAGATGGATCTGCAGGAAAACCAGAAAGTCCAAAAAAAGAGAATGGAGCTGAAATTTCAGGACGAGATTGTCTTCACTAAAGAGTCAGGCAATGAGTCCAGGTTCTCTTGTATGCATCATTTTGAGACCTGCAAAGACAAATATGTCTGTGGACACTGCAGGTTGTAATCAACAGACATTTTTAAGTAACCAGTAAACAAGACTTCCTCCAAACATGGGTTTCTTCCTCCTGTTAGAAACAGAATATTCAGTGTATCCACCTTGACAGCAGGAGAGAAGGGAAAAAAGAGAGGAATAAACAGTGAATATCCAAGAGACACAGCCACACCACACGCTGTGATGCTTTAAAATACAGCAAAAATATTGACTCAGTGTGTTAATCAACAGGAGGAGCAGCCACATGCGATCTCCTGAATAAGAAGTAGTTATGGTTACTGCACTGTGGAAGGCAGGAGTGGACGGGAAGCGTCACTTTGGATAACTGCCACTTAAGAAAAACAACAGCTTAATAAAGTGTCAGGAGCTCCCTCGCAGTTTAAAAACAGACAGGCTTTGCTACCCGCGAAGAAAGAATTTTTAGATGTGCTGCTATTTGGAGAGTCTGTCATCACCCTTGACTGAATCATTAAAACTCTGAAAAGCATGAATAATGATGAAATCGCCATTTCACTTCAGAAACTTCAGTGCTGTACGTCTGATGGGGTCAACAGTATAAAACCATCATCATTTTCTAATTACGATACAGAGAATAGACTTTTATATATTTACAAACTTTGAATGGGATTTTAGCCAAAGCATTTTTATCATCTTTTTATCTTTTTGTGATTGAGTATTCAGGATGCTAACAAGGTGGCCAACATTTCAAGGTCAGACCTATGAATCATGTATGTGTGTGTGCGTGCTCGCGCATGTGCGTGCATGTGTATTTCAGCGATGCAATGTATAGATTTCTTCCTGCCACAGATAGGGTGAGCAACTCATTCCAGTATGTCCAGAACTTTCCCAGTTTCGGCACTGGAAAGTTCCAGTTTCCTGGGAAATTCCTCAACCCTAGGCAAATCAGGATGCCTAGTTATCTTAGCCATAGAAGTCTCAGCCTCAATGCTTCCAGATGCTACAATAAATCGTAGGAGAATCTTCTTTCCTTTTCTTTTTCCTACTTTATTGAGATATTATTGATATGCAACATTGTGTAAGTTTAAGCTGTACAACACGTTGATTTGATACATTTATGTATTGCAATATGATTACCACCACAGTGTTAGCTAACACCTCTACGTCACATACCTATCTTTTCTTTTTTGTGGTGAGAACTTAGCATAATGTCCTCCAGGATCATCTATGCTGCCCTCAAAAAATCAAAAATAGAAGTATCATATGATCCAGCAATCCCACTTGTGGGTGTGTATCCAAAGGAAATGAAACCAGGATATCAAAGAGATATTTGCACTCCTGTGTTTATCACAGCATTACTCAGAATAGAGCCTTTTTTCTTGATGGAAGGGCCTGGCACCCTAAGGAAGCCGTGAGAACCCATTTATCCCCTGATCCTAACAAAAGAAGCTGGCATCTGCCTTTCTTTCCATTTGGAACTGGAAATCAAACCGTCGCAGACAGAATATGTAGTTTATAAAACTTGTCCCACAAACAAACTTAGGAGTTAACAAGGCTTCCAAGTGTTTTTTCACTACAGGCCCTGCAGGCTATTTAAGGAGAGTGATTATATAACATTCCCTCCAAAAGGTGACAGCAGCCCCGGCCAGTGGGGGACACCTGTGTTCTTGTCCCGGTGCTGCTCGGACTAGCTGTGGGAACTTGAAGTTGCTTCACCTCTGCGGTTGACCAGCCAACTGGCAGGTTGGGCTGGGGATTCTGCCCAGATGGCCGACGCTCTGTGTTAGCCCTGCACAGCTGCATACTGTCAACTCCGCCTTTCTCCAATAAACTTCATAAGCTTGTGTGTCTCAGATACTGGGCAACACGAGGCAATAACATAGGCCTTCCAGAGGACAGTTTTCTTCAGGCTTCTAATAAGTTTCCATAGGGATGACAAAGTTAGTGAATGACAGTTTTCTAGAACATTTACTCTCCTGAAATCAAGAGTAACTTCTCTCTCCAAACTCTGAAACCTATTAGAATTTCCACCACATGGAAGCAAGTCACTAAATGACACTACAGCTTTAGGTTTAATTCCTGGTGAAGAGAGAACAATATGGTATCATTTAACCAAACCAACAGATAAAACGGCTTCATGTGACAGAAGTAACTGTGCTAGAGTTTTGACCTGTCTCCATTAAACAGAGAGATCTCACATATTTTTATCATAATGTTATATACTTCTTCCCATTCAAATCTGATTCTCATTTTTTTTGGTTATAAATCCCATGGTGGCATTTTATTTAAAAAGCAAGCTCTTATCATACCAACATAGAAATAATAAAATAACAAGAAGACATTGTTCTCCATTGCGGGTCATCGTCAAAGTTGCAGATCCTAAGACAACAGAGTTGTGTCCCGGCCTGAAAGACAGAACAAAGTCGTCTCCCTCATCCTCACTCTTTGACTTTGGAAGGTACTGCCAACAAGTTCAATTCTTTATACGTTCACACCTTTTGCGTGAAAGGAGGAGTAGGTCAGTAAAAATTAATTAAGAGAGTTACTTAAGCAGAAAAGAGAAATTTACCGAGCAATTTCCCACTTCTCGGTGAAAACCTCATCCCGGGCAATAGTGTTTCCTGAGCAAGTGGCTTTATTTCTGATTTAACAGTAGGGTATTTCTTAGCTTCCTCATCCCGTCTGCATCCATTTTCACAATGACTGAACAAACGCAATTAGCTTGCAGTGAGCCAAATAATGGTTTTCCTAAAGGATTGGGAGCACTTTCTTAGACTCTAATACGTGCCGGTGTCTGCTGCGGCTTCTTCCAGCCAGGCTCCCATCAGTAGCAGCCACATGTCTTTTTCTAGTGTACCAAGGCAAGAGTTTTGCTGTTAAAAAAAAAAAAAAAGGCAATTCAAGAGGATCGAAGAGCCAGTTGAGAATGGATGGGGAGCTGCTGAGCCTCGCTGCCATTTCTAGCTGGTGAACTCTACCTGGAAAGATAGAAAGCTAGCACTCCTGGCACACGCACTGAAAGCTGGGCATTGCACTAATGCTTTTATATACATTATATCTGCAGGCTGGAACTTCAGTGCCATCAGACCAGAGACCTCATCTGTCTTGCTCACCACTGCATCCCCAGGACACGTGGGAGACACTCAAGACATATTTGCTGTGGGAGGCAACCTGAAGACCCATAGGAGTCATCTCCATCCTTGGATTTGGTAGAATCCAAAGTATCTTCTCACTATCAGGTGGTCCTGGAAACCAGCTGGCTTCTCAGGAGTCCTCACACCTGGGAATCCTCTGAAAGCTCAAAGGTAATAGCTCCAAGACTTTCAGAGTTAAGGGAACTTGGAAACATTTTCATGGACACATTTTATTCACTCTCCAATGCAGAGGCCATAAGTGGGTAGTACGTGAATGACCACATATGGATAAAAGTACCGTTTGAAGGAGACTATTAATCTAATCTAAAAAAAGCCCCTCTGTCTTGACTGATTAAATTAGCTGATGCTAGTCTCTAAAGTTACTGGTCATCTCGTATTCTTCAGCCATATTTCTTCAATATTTGTCTTCAATAACAAATACTTGAGCATCTGCTACGTGTGTGTGAGGCACTGTACCAGGGACAGTGGGGATTCCAAACTGAACTGGATGTGGCCACAGTTGACCAACTGGCCAGCATTGACTCCAGCATTCCAGCCCACTGATGACTGTATTTTATCAAACCTAAGCCACATTGATTGTAAGACATATTCTGATTTCAGAGACGGTAGAATGTGAAATGTGGTGCTTTTAACTCTCCCTGCATTTAGCTCTGCTCTGAGCTTACTTTTTTGACCACTACACTGCCGCTGACCCACACACAGGAACGAGATAGGAAATCTGACAGTGTATGATGCTTTAGGAGAGAAGTGGGGCTCTTCTCACTGGAAGAGATGTTTCTTCCTCAAGGAAAAAGAGGAAGATTGGCAACAGATGTTAGCTCAGAGCCACTCTTCCTCACCCACCAAAAAAAAGAAAGAAAAAAAGAAACTATAAGTAATTCTTCTTATAATAATTTTTCTTTTTTGGTTCCTTGAGGGGAAGAAAGTTCACCATTACTAAGGAGATTTTTCCACACAAATAAGTCAAGACTCCCTAATTGTAATGACATTTAGTACTAAATCTTGGAGAACTTTTAGGGTATGGAAACTTGATCAGTAAAGAAACAACAGTTCCCTGGAAGGCTTCCTCTTTTGTAAATTTATCACAGCAAAGATAGTCAGGAAAGCGAAAGGCATAAATATGAACCCCCTGAACCTTCAGCCTCCCGAAGGGGAAGGATGGATGCTGGGTTTCATAGCATCTGGCATGTAATCGGCTCATAACTAACATTTATTCATTGAATGAATGGATGGATGGATGGATGGATGGATGGGTGAATGACTTGATTATCATGTAAGAAGCAGCTATGATAAGCAAAGGACATATAGTTCCAGGACTACAGAACATTAAAGAATAGCTATTAAAAAAGTATGGAGAACCACTGGCTTAACAGGACACATTGTCTAAGGACGAGTTAGCCAAGATGGAGGTCATTGTTTATTTCCAGTATGGGTCATAGATTTATTCTAATCTGCAGAGCCAGAGAGACTGTGCATGTTCACCTAGAGCAGGGAGGCAAGCTCAAGCAGAATACAGACGGGCTTTCTATACTGGGATATTTTAAGAGCTGCAGAGCCCAGGTGACTGCTCTATTGGCTTCCTATCGTGGGCTCTGCAAGACCCAAATAGAGCTCACATGGGATCCTTAGAAAATTAGAGGACTTCATGAATTATTTCTTGGAGATTGCACAGTCTATAGACAGATTGCAGGAGAGGCAGACCTCAAACTCTTGTGTTCTCAGTCTTTATCCAGAGCTGGTTCTCCTAAAACATGATGCTTTCCTGAGTCTCCAGCAGGAAGGCCAAGGCTATGACTGATGGACTTGAGTCCTGAAAGTAACTGATAGAGTGGCCAAAGGTAAAAGAACAGTCATATGACTCAATACTTGCCGCTCAGCCTTGTTACGTCTCCTAATCAAAGCGAGGGGGCAGATTCTGATATTGAGCATTTCTGCCCACAGCCCCAGAAACTGCCCCCTGCCATGCCCGCCCATGAGGAGTGGGAGGAGGAGGCACCCCAGGAATCATCTTGCTCATAGTGGCTCAGCTGCAGAGAACTGCTGAGCTGGTTTTCACTTTGCCTCAGGTGTCACTGGCAACACTGTCAGTTGAGCAGACATTGCTGAATCTTTACTCCTGGCAATGAGGCAAGAAACAGCAAGTGCACAGCCGGATTTTCTGATCACAGGTTGGGTTTGCAAGGCTTAGGGTTGGGGAGGGAGGGAGCCATCTTTTTACGTGCTAACTGAATAGTCAAGCTGGAAGTCAAAATCTATAAAATCGAAGAGGGAATCCCACATTTTGTCTGCTCCTGGTTCTTAGATGGGGCTGTTATTTAAGAAACAACAATATTCTTTTAGGCGATTAAATGAAACTAGTGAGAACCCCCCAAAAGGGAAAATCATTGGATTTAAATAATTTAAATACAAATCCTGCCTTCTCTTTACAGCTTGTCTATAAACTTCCTGAAAGCAGAGACCTTGCCTTCCATCTCTTTCATCCCCCGCAGTACAATTTATGGTGCCCCGTGCAGGGCAGGGAGTGAATAAATATTTTTGGCATGAGTGAAAGAACACAGACCTAACACAGCTTAACTCTCCATCAAGCAGAAATGGACAGGCCTGAAAGGAGCCACAGAAGAGACACATGGAATGAAAACTTTGCAACTGATATATCTAGAAGGAAATAACCTCGGAGACAGAGCAAGGACTTTAGAGTAAGAGGACCTGGGTTCAAATCCCGGCTCCACCACCTTCTCTCTGTGTGACCATCGGAAAGTTATTCCATTTCTTGAGCCTGAAGTACTGACTTGGCCGGGTTGCCACGATCCTGTGAAAACATAAGTCAGATCATGTCACTCCCCCGCTCCAAGACCTCCTTCCGGTGGCTGGGAAACCTCATGCCAAGTAAAAGCTAATGTCCTTGCCAGAACATTCTCCCCACTCTGGCCTCAATCACTACTTTCTAGAGAAGTAGAGCTAAGGTAGATCTTATCTATTTTGATGACTTATTTCATTTACGGTCTCTCTTCCTCCTACAGTGCCAGCTCAGTGAGGGCTGAGATCTCATTTGTTTTATCCCAGGCACTTTGACTGGGACCTGGAACTCAATAAATATCTGTGGGACGAATGGATGAGTTTCTAGCACAGCATCTGGCACATAGGAGCTGCCCATTAACGGAGACTTTCATCATTATTCCTATTATCACGGTCATCAGGAGAAGCCAAGCTAGGTACTGTTTGCTTTACATTATACACAAAAATCAGTCTTTCTAGGGACAAAAATATAAACATGTATAGTGAAATGTTTTTATATAATATTTTTAAGACCTCATTTCCCAGATTAAATTTTTTTGACTGAGTCCTACTTATACTCCAATGTTCTTACCAGTGGAATTATAAAGGGGAAATTAGAGAAAACGAAAGCATAAGACAAAAAAAAAAAAAAGAGAGGAAAAAAAAGATTAGGAGACAGAGGCCACAGAGAAGAAGCCTAAAGAGGTGGAAAGATGTGAGGCTCTGTGAGGGAAGAGCATTCCCGGGTGCTGTGTTACATACAAGAAAACGGAATAAAGGAGGTGGAGAAGAAAGAGCTGCAGAGAAAGGAGAGAGAGAGAAAATTCATTACTCATGTTTGCAATGCCGCCTCCAACTTTATAACTTTGAGATGCCAATTCAAGTACTTAAAAATCTCTTTCCTTCCTTGTGCATGTTTTTCCCAGCATGTTGCCAGCAAGTTGTGGCAATCGCACTGATTCTATTCACATGGTTCATCAGAGGATACTTTCCCAAAGATTCAGATTTCAAACATTTCTTCAGAGTTGATAATATAAAAAATTTTCACTTCATGATTACATATCTGGAGAACCCAAAGGAATCAAAGGAAAAGCTATGATGACAATAGGAGACTTTTGTAAGGTAACGATCTTGAAACTTAAGAAAGAAAAGTAAATACTTGGGGGCAGACCTGGTGGCGTAGTAGTTAAGTTCATGCACTCCACTTCAGCAGCCCAGGGTTTGCAGGTTCAGATCCCCGGCACAGACCTGCACACTGCTCCTCAAGCCATGCTGTGGCAGAGTCCCACATACAAAGTGGAGGAAGATTGGCACAGATGTTAGCTCAGTGACAATCCTCCTCAAGCAAAAATAGGAAGACTGCAACAGATGTTAGTTCAAGGCTGATCTTCCTCACCAAAAAAAGAAAAAAGAAAAAGAAGTACTCATTATCTATTATAAACAAAAGCTAGTAAGAAGATATAAAAGAAGGCTACATTTATGATAGTGAAAAAGAAAAGAAAATACTTAGGCATAAATTTTACAAAGGAGTGTCTGAAATCCGTTTGAAGATAGCCATAAAACACTCCTGAAAGACACAAAAATAGACTGGAACAAATAGAAAGATGCTCCACATTCTTGGACGGGAAGATTCAGCATTAAAAAGACATCAGTTCTTGCTAAGCTAGAGTACAAATTTCGTAATCTAAATTTGAAAATTTATCAGGTTTTTTCTCTGGGCCAGAAAGCATGATTATGGAGTTCATTTGGAATAACCAAAATCATTCATAATACCCTAATAAAGAACAGGACTGGGGGAGAAAGAAAGGAATGGAACAGAGGTGGCTGGACCCATCAAAGAGTAAAACATACCCTGAAGCTTCTGTGATTTAGAAGTCTTTATTTGGGTGCTTGAATAGGCAAGCATGACACAGAATTCCAAGTCCAGAAACAGACTCACATGAATATGAAAATTTAGTAGACAGTGAAGACAACATCCTCAGTCCGTGGAGAAAAGGCTTTTTTCATAGATGGTGTTGAGATAACTGCACAGCCATATGGAAAAAGTAAAATTGAAGCTTTACTCACGCTGTACATCATGATAAATTGCAAATGGTGTAAACTTAAATGTTAAAAAAAAAAAACCACCAAACCAGGGCCAGCTCCATGGCCGAGTGGATAAGTTCTCATGCTCTGCTGTGGCGGCCCAGGGTTTCACCAGTTTGGATCCTGGGTGCAGACATGGCACCGCTCATCCAGCCATGCTGAGGCGGCATCCCACACAGCACAACCAGAGGGACCTACAACTAGAATATACAACTATGTGCTGGAGGACTCTGGGGAGAAGAAGAAGAAGAAAAAAAAGAAGATTGGCAACAGATGTTAGCTCAGGGCCAATCTTTAAAAAAAACAACAAAGACACCAAACCACAAGGTGCAAGATGAAAGTACAAGTGAATTCCTCTTTCAGAGGGAGTAAAACCTTCCTAATTATGACTGGAAATCTAGAAGCAATAAGTGAAAAGATTGATTAACTTGATTACCAAAGAAATCTTTTTTATGGCAACAGAACGCATAAGCAAAGTAAAAAGGCAAACGACACACTAAGAAAAAATATGTGCATTGGACAGTCAATAAACCTAATTTAGGAAGAGAGTCCAAAAATAAAGAAGGAAAAAGCCAGCAACTCCGCAAAAAGCAATCTGGAATACAAATACGTGGTTTCTGGAAATATAAATGTGGGGCCAGCCCAGTGGCACAGTGGTTAAGTGCGCACATTCCGCTTTGGCTGCCCAGGATTTGCTGGTTCAGATCCCGGGTGTGGACATGGCACCCCTTGGCAAGCCATGCTGTGGCAGGCGTCCCACATATAAAGTAGAGGAAGATGGGCACAGATGTTAGCTCAAGGCCAGTCTTCCTCAGCAAAAAGAGGAAGATTGGCGGCAGATGTTAGCTCAGGGCTAATCTTCCTCAAAAAAAAAAAAAGAAAAAGTGAAAGAAATGTGACTAGCAAGCAAATGAAAAGATGCTCAACCTTACTCATGATACGGAAAATGCAAATTACATTGTACTGAAATAGCATTGAATTGCAACACATCAAATATGGTTAAATCCATTTGTTCATAACGATACATACAGGATAAAGAAAATCTTCATTGGCCACCCCTGGAGGATGCTTGAGAACTGATTTATTATTGTGAAAATTAGGTAGCAAAGAGAAAGAATCAAGCATTTATGCTGCCTTTCCTAAATGGATTGTCCTTCAGTACAATCAAAGAGGTGAGAAGGGGAATTTCTCTTTACGGAACTATTCCAGCTAATAAATGAAGAATGATGGAATTTAAATATCACCCCTAATGAATTGATGGATTGACAAAAATCTGAAATTTGACAATATGTGCTTCTCCTTTCACTAACCTATCCCACCCCTAGGATTTAACCCAATGATGCACTCGCAAAATTTGAACACCTGTATTCAAAAGGCTATTTATTCATTGCAGCATTACTTGTGAGATTGCACAAAATTTGGGACATCCAAATGTCCATCAACTAAGGACAAGGTGAATTAACTGTAGTACATTTACAAAGCACTAGGGTACTATGCAGCTATTAAAAAAAAAAAAGAATGAGGAAGATTTCCATGCATTATGAGGTGATCTCTAGGATTTATGGTCAACTGGAAAAAGTAAGGTGGAGAGTAATAAATATGGTAAGATAAGAATAAAGGAGGATATGAATATATATATCAAAATTTTCTTAAAATTAAAAAATAAAAATTAAAAAAATTTTTAAATAATTGCCTGTAGGAAGAAGAGGGAAGAGAACAGAAGTGTTAGAGATAGAAGTTAGACTTCTTTGAATAAATCTCACTCTGTAGATTTAATTTTAGAACATAGTTATAAAACAAAATTAACTTTTAGAAAAGCAAACCCTAAATGTCGAAAATAAAGTGAACCAGGGGCCAGCCTGGTGGCATAGTGGTTAAGTTCACACGCTCTGCTTCGGTGGCCCAGGGTTCACTGGTTCAGATCCTGGGTGCGGACCTACCCACCACTTATCAAGCCATGCTGTGGCAGGCATCCCACATATAAAGTAGAGGAAGATGGGCACAGATGTTAGGTCAGGGTCAGTCTTCTTCAGCAAAAAAAAAGAGGAGGATTGGCAGCAGATGTTAGCTCGGGGCCAATCTTCCTCAAAAAAAAATAAATAAAGTGAACCAAATGAACTTAAGATGCATCCAGTTGAAAGCATAACCATACAAAGGAACTATTTCAAATGCTGTTAAAATGCATTTCTGACTGTACATCTCCAAAGACAGCTCTCTAAGGCAAAAATAACTTCAAGCAAACCTTAAATTATTTTCAGAAAATATATTGCTCCCAAAAATGTTGAAATTGTGATTTGAAACTTGTGTGTTTCTTTGTGTAATGGGATAATGCAAATGACTAATTGCATTGGTGTCACTGAGAACCTGGAATTTTAGTGTGGAAGAAAAAAATACAAATGTAAGATTGATGAGTCTAAGTAAAAACAGTATGGCCCTAAATTTGAATTGGAAATTTCAGGATGAACTCTGGATAGAGTAATAAATAACCAAACAAATAAATAAACAGAAGTATGTCTGAGCTCTGTCTACTGCCATTCCAGGACCCATGACCAGCCCAGTAGCAATGAGAACCTCTAGCACCAATATTCTGGTCTTGGCATCTTTTTTTCCATCAAAGGGAATAAGTGCTTCTTGTAAAATAGACTTCCAGATCTGGGGCAGAAATGTATGAGATGAGTTTGAACATTTTGGCATAGCAGAAAGCAAAGAAGCATCAAAGATGGCTAGGGTTCTATCAAAATAACTTGGGGTCCAAGTGGAAACAACCCAAATGTCCATCAACCAATGAATGGATAAATAAAACGTGGTATATCCACAGAATAGAATATTATTTGGCAATAAAAACATGAAGCACTGATACATGCTATGACACGGATGGCCTCTGAAAGCATTTTTCTAAGGGAAAGAAGCCAGATACGAGATATCACATGTTGTGTGACTCCATTTATATGCATTGTCCAGAATAGGCTTACTTGTGGAGACAGAAAGTTGATTAGGGGTTGTCTAGGTCTGGGGGCTATGGGAAGGGAGGAGCAAGGTGGAGGGAAATTGGGAGTGACTACTACCAATACAGGATTTCTTCTTGGGGTGACGAAAATGTTCTAAATTTGTTCCAAATGTTCAAAAATCTTCTACATTTGATTGTGAAGATGGTCATGTAACTCTAAATATACTAAAAATCATTGAATTCTATCCTTCAAATGGGTGAATTATATGGCATGTGAATTACATATTTCAATAAAACTGTTAAAAAAAATTCAGGGACCAACGTGGTCAAAGACAACAAATCTGACCCTCAATAAGGACAATAAATGCATTGGATTGAACATGTGAAATATGATTAAATCCATAAATTCATAATGATACTAAAAAGAACAAAATCTTCATTATCTTTGGAGAATGTCGGGGAACCAACGCATTATTATTAAAATCAGTAAGTGAAGAGAAAAATTCAAGCATGTATCCTGCCTTTCCTAAATGAACTGTCCCTCGGGGTAAATAGGTGTTAAGGGGAAACTTTTTCTTTATAGAAACAAACCAGCTAATAAACGAAGAGTGAATAGTTAGAACATCACCATTCTGCAATCTCTAATGAATTAATAGATTTAGTCATCAGGGATTGTTTTCCTACAGCCCTCAAGCTAAGAATGATTTTTATATTTCTATAAGAGTTGTAAAACAAAAGAAAGGAGAATACATTCATCCACAGAGTCCGACTTCACAAAGAGAGCTGGGTAATCTTTGTGTACTTCCGGTGGAAGGAAGCTCACCCCAGCACACAAGGAGCAGCCTTGCCAAATAAACCCAATCCAGATCTGATTATCCAGCTACCAACCACTTCACAGAAAGGACAGTGACAGAGGGATGGGTTAAATGTCCCAAGGAGGGAAAATTAGCCAAAGCCAGACTGCTGGAGAATCTACAGGCTAAACATCCAGGCTCGCCAGCAGGCAAGTGCAGGAAAATCTGTGGGTTAAGACAGACAGAAGAGAGATGTCACCCAATGCCCTGCCAGGAGCCTTGTATGCATCCCGATTCAAATAAACAAATGGTAAAACAAAAACACACAAAAATGTAACAAGTATAAAACAATCAGGGGAAAGAGAGTGCTGACTGGGTGTTTAACGATATTGTCATTTCTGTTACTTTGGGGGAGTGATACATAATATATAACACACACACAGACACTTTACCTATTTTAAATAGCTAGTAAGCAATTGAAGTTGCTCTAAAGCCAGTTTTTAGAGCAATAAACGCTGTAGACTACATCATTCCGTCTCCATTCATCTCCAGCGCTGCCTGTCCAGCATATATCCCATCCCCTGCAGCCTCCTTTCTGTGAAATAGGAGCAGAGAAAGGTGCCCTCAAAGGGGGTCTTTACTCTGCAAGAACGCAACCCCCCAAGACTAAAGCACTTTAGATCAGGAAGAAATCCTGCTGCTTTTTATTATTAATGGAGAGGGAAGCAGTTTCTCCCTCCTCAGCATCAAACAAGGAGTTTGTGAAAACCCGTCTGTCCCCAAGGACTTTCCTCAGACACTCGGAAATGGCTGCAGTTCCCAGGGTCCCACTTTTACAAACTTTCTCCCTTGCCAAGTCTTCCAGAACATGTGAGGGTCTTTAAGTGTGGATCTAAATGCACTGCTGCGAACAGCTTCTTCAGTCGTGCACCGGGAGTCTGGGACTTCTGCACAGAGGACAGCCGTGTGACAGGGGAGGAGAGGCGCACAGTGGCAGGGGGAATGCAGGAGGCGGCTTCAACCCCTGTCCACTCTGTCCACATCCCTCTCAGGGAGAAACCCTGTGCTTTGTTATTCACGCTCCAGTGTAGGCACACCCTTTCCATTTCCGCTTCTAACACTGATCCTGAATTTTCCACCTTTCCGTTTCCACGACGACACTGATTCTTCCTAAACCGAGATCTTTCTTTTCCTGTCGCATCAGAATAGGAGCACACCTGTGCCGTTTCTTCCTTGTCACCCTCACTGCTTCGCTACACCAGCATGCCTTCCCTCCCTAGGCTGGCCTGAGGCAACCTTGCGCAGTTAGAAAGCTTTCTCTTTTCCTCTCGCTTTTCCCTGCTCCCAGCTTTTCCGTTCTTCTTCTCCATAGCACGGTGTGTTTGTGGAGAAAAGTGCTTTTCCAAAACTAATCTGTTCTAAGATATTCGTGTTTAACAGCCATTAGCACTTTTTTAGAATTGTCCACTGAGATGCTGCTGCATTTGCAAAGAAGGTGCTAGAAGAAACCAATGGCTGTGACTAAAATGACCTAATTCTGGTGCTTGCCCTTACGGTTCTAGTGGAGTGGAGGCTGGGGGAGCCCCACCCAGGTCCTCTTCACCTGCTGGTGGATGCGCTGATCTTCCAGCTGCTGAAAAATGTCAGCTGGTGTTATGGGTTGAATTGTGTTTTCCCCTCCTCCCCCAAAAGAATCCTATGTTGGGCCCAGCCCAGTGGTGTAGCCATTAAGTTCGAGTGCTCCCCTCTGGCAGCCCTGGGTTTGCAGGTTTAGATCCGGGGTGCAGACCTACACACTGCTTATCAAGCCATGCTGTGGCAGGTGTCCCACATATAAAATAGAGGAACATGGGCATGGATGTTAGCTCAGGGCCAATCTTCCTCACCAAAAAGAAAAGGATTGGCGGCACATGTTAGCTCAGGGCTAGTCTTCCTTGGAAAAAAATATCCCATGTTGAAGTCCTAACCCCCGTACCTCGTATTGTGTCTCTATTGGAAATAGAACCCTTACAGAGGTAACCAAGTTAAAATGAACTCATTAGGGGGCCCTAATATGATATGACTGGTGTTCTTATAAAAAGTGGAAATTTGGATACAGACACACATCAGGGAAGAGACACAGGGAGAAGATGGTCATCCACAAGCCAAGGAGAGAGGCCTGAGACAGCTTCTCCCTTAGAGCCTCAGAAGGAAACTTGATCTGGGATTTACAGCCTCCAGACCTGGGAGACAATAAACTCCTGATGTTGAAGAACACCCCCCCTCCCCCACCCCCGCCCCCGCACCCAAGTCTGTGGTACTGTGATAGGACGACCCTAGCAGACACAGACAGCTGGTAACTCACTGCTGCCCCTTCTCCTGAGCATTCTTGTCCTGGTGGAAGTTACCCTACCCCCACCCCCATGGCCAGTGATCAATGACCAAACAGGGAAATATGAAAGGCCAGCCTTCTTGCCTCAAAAGGGACAGTGCAGTGCAGTAGAGTGGAGCCCACGTCCTCACTTAGCTCCCCTCCCCCCACACCCCCTCTCATCTTCTGATCCCTCCCTCTCTTGTCCTGACAGCACTTCCTCAATAAACCCCTTGCACAAGCTTCCTTGTCTGAGGCTCTGCTTCCAGGGAGCCCAACTTAAGATACTTAGCATCTGAGAGCTTATCTGGGTGGGTGGAGATCTTTCTGGTGCTCACAGGCCCTTCACAGCACAGAGGCAGGTCCCAGCTCCACCCTCATCTCCGTGTCTCCAGCTTGACTTTCTTCCTCCCTGAAATCTCCTAGCTTTGACAGCAGGGACACTGGGGCACCCAAGAGATCCAACATCATGAGGCAGGCACCAGGGACACGAAGTCCTCACTCCTCTCCACTGAGCCGCAATGCAGAGCCCCGGGGACACCAGCACGTTCTGTTTCCCAGGGAATTTTTATACAGCAGCGATGGCTCCTTCCCTGTTTATGCAGCTTCCCGATGCCTTTTAATGTGCCATACATTGGGGATGCCCGGGGATCTTTATAGAACCTGTTCAAGTCCTTGTCAGCAAGCCTCACTAATGTGACAGACAAGGGGAAAAGAAAGAAAAAGAAAAGTAAGGGAAAAAATCTTACTGCTCTAAGACTCACTTAAGGGAAAAATCGCCCCCCACCAGCCCCGTTTTCCCACTAGATTTCCCAAGGCTAACTGTTTCATCTCTCAGTGCTGTCTTGAAGGAATGAGAAGAAAGTACTTTCCCTCATTTTACAGGCATTTTGGGGAGAATGGTATTTTTGTGTTTTTTCTTTTTTTGTTGTTGCCTCGGTGTGGGCTCCTCACTTTAATGACAGCCCAAAAAGCAAATGGGAAGGGAGATGTTATACAAATCAGTTTCCCTTTCATCACGTCCAGCAGGTCCGGGCAAACCCGCACTCACAAGTGTGGTTTCCACACATTTGCATAGCACACGGGGTAAGAGTATGGGTTTGCCCTTGGAAGCCTGCCCCAGGGCATGCTGTGGCTCACGCGGGATGCACTCTACCACGGCATCTCAAAGGCAAGTCCATTCCAGAGTAAAATGACTTCAAAGACTAGTGACATGTTGGTAATTATGAAGTTAATCATAGTTTAATGAGTCGAAATCATTTGTTTTGGTTTAAACTTATTACCATATTGCCCCTCTGTCCATCCAGCTTTCCAAGGCAAAGCTTCTATGCAGTTGTCTCCAGGGATCAAAAGATTCTCTTGCAGAAAACATTCCAGAAGATTCAAGTTCTGTCTTAAGTAGTTTATATTTTTAAATATAGCAGCAACACCAGGGGAAGTAGTGAATTCTTCTGTTCAGCATTTCCCACATCCGGGGTCTCACCTCTTCCTCTGGGCCATCCCAGAACTGACACAATTTTAATCCATCTTCACTATTTCTTATTTTTTTACGGACATTGTTTTCAATGTTTTTTGCCCTTTTTTATCTTATTTTTTTATCAGTCTTTTTATCTTATTTTTCAATCTGGCCTGTCATTTTAATTCCATTCATATTTGTGAAAATATGCTACTTGTCTAGTCGTCTTAGGCTGAAGATTGAAAGATGAATAAGATGTAGAACCTGTGCTCGAGAATTTTACCATCAAACAAGAGGATAATCAGGAGCACGTCGAAGAAGAATGTGGGGCAGAATGTGATGCCATCATCAGACTTTTACAAAGTGATGCAGGGGAGGGAAAGTGTGATCCCATGGGTGGCATCCAGGCTTGAGGAATAGACGTGATTTCAGCAGTTAGAAATGGGAGGAGCATGGTACAGGAACGCAAAAATATTTTCCTTAGAGGGAACAATCTGTGCAAAGGCACTGAGGCAGGCAAACACAGACCACGCTCAGTGCATGGAAATTGGTCCAGTGTGAGCTGAAGCGTGGAGGATGGACAGACAAGAAGTGAAGACAGTAAAGGCAGGTTAGTGCCAGATCCTAAGGTCCCCGAAAGACCCTGGGGAGGAATTTGGCCTTAATGTTAAGAAACTAGAAGCCGCTAAAAAGTTTTCGTCAGATGAGTGACTTGATTTTATAGGTGGTTTGCATTAGTTTGCTGGGGCTTCCTTAGCAAAGTACTATAGGCTGGGGGGGCTTGAACAACAGAAATTTATTTTCTATACAGTTCTGGAGGCTGGAAGTCCAAGATCAAGGTGTTGGCGGGGGGGTTCTTCTAAGGCCTCTCTCCTGGCCTCTCTCTAACCCCAGATGGCCGTCTTCACCCTGTGCCTCTTCACATGCTCTTTCCTGTATGTACCTCTCTGCATCCTAATCTCCTCTTCTTATAGGATCGTCAGTCCTACTGGGGTTAGGCCCACACTAACAGCCTCATTTTAACTTAATCACCTCTTTAAAGACTGTGTCCAAATACAGTCCCATTCTGAGGTGCTAAGGGCTAGGACTTCAACATATGAATGAAGGGCGGTGGGGGGAAGACAACATTCGGCCCATCACATTGTCTATCTAAAAAAAATTAGACTATTGGTGGTGAGCACAAAGGAGTCTATACAGAAACTGATAAATAATAATGTACACCTGAAAGTACACAATGTTATAAACCATTATGACCGCAATAAAATAACTGGAAAAAAAATGCCCTTAAAGAGCATGGAGACAAAACAGCAAGAAGACGGTGGAGTCTGGGAGGCCGTTGGAGGCTGGCACAATGGGTGCAGTGAGAAACAGTGAATGGACAGGGAATGAGGACTTGAGGAGGTCTTGTAAGGGTGGGTGCTTAGGACTTGGCATCTGATGGATACTGGGGACATGGGTTGGAAGGAACCAAAGCTAGCCCCATGAAACTCCATGAACCAGCTTGAACCTCGCATGGAAATTTGCATATAGTAGCTTATCAACATAGGAAGGAAGGAATGAAATCGTGGGAGAGATGATTTGGGCAGGGACTAGAGTGGGAGGCAAACCTGCTTTCAGCAGTACTTTTGAATCGCTTGGATTTAAAAAAAATTATGTGTGCCAATTCCAAAAGTCAAAAACAAAAATAAATAATAAATAATTGCAAGACTTCAAAGACTTTTCATATCATTGGACTCTCTCCCTGATGCCTGGGCATACATATTAAGGACACCAGCGGAGAAAACAACCCAGGGAAGAAATCACAGTGGTCAAAGGTGATGTCAACTGATGGAAAGAGAAGCAGTTGAAATTTGCCAGAACCACAGCAAAGCAGTTATTTAGAGAGAGCAATTTGATATAAGAAAGATTAACCTTGGTCTCTTCCAAGGAGATTCCATTACTAACGGTCCCTCCACTTCGCCCCAAATAGCTCATTACAAGGGGGCTTCAGGCCTTGAGATGACTGAATGACCCCTAGAAACTGCTTAGCACCCCACCTAGTGCAGAGTAACTGCCCAGTACATGTTAGTTATTTTCATGGCACTGACAGCATCCTATCTGTTACGTATCACATTTTGAGAAGCCTCAGTCTGGGAGTCACATGGACCAGAGGATGCAGCTATTCTTGTTGATGCCCCACCAGCTCTTCCTCTCCTAACTTGCCCAAAGAATTCCAACCTTGCTCAGGGATTGGAAGGCCTTGTATTTCTTGGGGCTGGGCTTCCTCTCCAGTCCCAAGGTGAATCTTGAGCAGTCTAAGCCAGTCACTGCCACTTCACTCTCTGGTGGGTGACTGATTTAGGTTTGGAAAGGGGACGCAGTCATGGTAAATAGCAATGGGAGGGGGAATCTGCTGGGAAATATCTGGGAAATTATTCCCTGCTCTTAAAAAGGGTGGTAGATGTTGTCATCTACATGGTATACCTGGAATTGTAGCCACCATCTTTGGACCACGAGAGAAGCCAGCCCAAAGGGACAAACCAAGCCACCAAGACAGCAGAGAGAGAAGGTGGGATGAATGGAGTCCCAGACGATTTCATTGATTTTTCTGACTTAACCAATCCTGATACTAGTCCATCTCAGGACTTCTTGTTAAGGGGGTAATGAATGACCTTAACTTTGTTAACTTGTCTGTTACTTGCAGACAAAAGCACACTACCTGGTATAATTTTCTTTGGTCCATATGATGAAAAAGTTTGGCTCCTCATCCTCTGGTGCATCTCTCACTGTTTTCTTCACCCCGACAAGGGGTAGAGTTTGAAGTCCCCGTGCAGGGGACCTCAGCACTCTCCACATAAGAGCACATTACATGTCTCTGACGCATCTTCTCCTAGAAGAACCTGGGAAAACAAGTGTAATTTCCTGGTCACCAAAGCCCACACATTTCACACCGATTCCCTCCCAAGTTGGGCCTTCTGTTCTGGAGTGACTCATATCGCTTCCCCCTGGACTCCTTCCAATGTTTTCAGCATCCTGGTGCTTGTGTTTCTCAGCCCCAATGCAGAATTTCAACTGTGCACTCGTCAGCTTTCTTCAGACTATTTTCTTTGTGGTTGCCAGGCTTCTTTTCTGATATGAGTCACAATGCTTTTCCTACTTTACCTGCCGATAAAGAAACAAGTCAGCCTCCCCACCTCATAACCCTGGGCTGTCTGCCATTCTTCCCAGATCCAATCTCCCCCACTGAACTTGAAATAGTAGCAATCATAACAACTCCTGACATTGTGCTGCACAGTTCTCGATAGCTTACAAAGCATTTCCACACAGGCCATCTAATCCAATCCTTGCAATGATGTTTGAGATAAGTAGAGCAGACAATACAGAAGAAGAAACACATTTGGAAAGGATGACTGGTTGGGCCATGGTCAAACAGCAGATTGCTGGCACAAGTTGAAATCAAATCCAGAACTAGACAGAGTTTCTCCCCATCTAATCCAGTTCTGTTCCACACATGCTCTCTCAGTCTTCCCTCTGTGCTTGGCACTTTTGGGCTCACCTAGGACAACTGTGTGGATGAGGACTGATGTTCACGTCCCTGCTTAAGAGAAATAGAAGGAGGTCAAATTGATGCCAAACAGCCGCGCCTGGAATCCGGTGGCCTCTCACTTCGCTATTGTTGTATAAATTTGATGTGATTCCAGGAACTTGATATACTCTGCTCTTTCTTCCACTAGGAAGAACCACTTTGGTTTGCTTTTTCTTGAACTCTATATTGGGAAATGAAAAGCAGAGAGTGGAGGATGTTCAGTGTCTATGAAGCTGAGTGAGGCATGTGCTTAGCACAGAGAGCAGAGGCAAATGGGGACCGGACAGGAGAGTCACACAGAAAGGGAGGCTGACAAGGCAGAACCAGGGATCGCTTGATGAGCTGAATAAAAAACTAAAAACATTAGCTACACTTACCAAACACTTACTGTGCTCCAGGTGTATCAGTTAGCTATTGATGAGTAACAAAATGCCCCCAAATCTAGTGCCACAAAAATACAACTGCTCACCATTTCTGAGTTAGCTGGGTGGTTCTGATGATCTGGGCTGGGCTCAAGTATTCTCACCTCGGCATGCCCATACATCTGTGACCAGTGGGCAGGGTGGCTAGGATCGGGCTGGTATAGGACGGCTTTGGTTGGGACAGCATGACTTTACTGCATGTGGTCTTTCATCCTCAAACAGGCTAACCTAGCCATGTTCTCATAGCAAAGCAGAGAAGCCTGAGAGGGAGCAGGAGTGCCCAAGGTCTCTGCCACAATGTCACATCCACTGCATCTTTGGGCCAATGGAAGTCACACTCAGGTGGGGAGATGGACGTCACCTCTTGATAAGCAGAGCTGCAAAGTCATACGACAAAGAGCTTGGAAAGAGAGATGTGTGGATAATGGGGGCCCATTACATGTGCTGAATTTTGAGGGTGTAGGGGAGGAGGACATTTCCTCTCCCCAAATGGGGGTTCGTCTAGCTGGAGAACGAATTAAATTCACATGAGACAGAATAGCAAGAGAAAATTAAACAAAGCTTTATGAGGAACCATGGCCCGGGGCCTTTCTTCCCGAAGGAAGAAAGGGCACCGAAGAAGTGGGGTGCACAGAGTGGTTATATAGCCCCCAAACGGGGTGTTTCACATGTGATTGAAAAGTCCCTTTTACAATAGTCACCAGGCTGCTCTGTCAGCACAGCGCTTGATGGAAATGGCAGATAGGTCTGCTGTCTCAGTGAGCGCCGCAGGGTGGCAGGTGTGTTGCCTCTGGCTGGGGGGGGGGGGGTCACAGATGAGCGCCTCAATCGGTTCCCAGCCTAAAGAAAGATGCTTAATCTTTAAGGAGATGCCAACGTTGGGAGGGGGAGGGAAGTGAGTTACAGGAGGTTACCAGACTAGCACAATAAAATGCAGATTTTAAGTCCTTGCCTTTGGTATTGATTAAGAGTTTTTGGAGAGTAGGTCATCGCCTTTCTTCTTCCTGGTACAGAGAGGGAGGCGCCTTTTACAGATAGAGATTTACCTTACAAATGTAAACATGTCCTAACAAAGGGCAAGTTCCATTCCTCAGAGCCTCCTTGCCTGTCCCAGTTTATCAAAAGCAATGAGCCTCAAATAATCCTGATGCCAAAGAGACATATCTTGGGGTGGCCAATTCCAGGTCCCCACAAGGGCTAAGAGAAAATTCTTTGCATGATTGTCTTAGTCGTACCATATGGAAAATAATTGTGTATCAGTCCTACCACCTGTAACGCACACTGAGTAGGACCCCCAGGAAAGCATCATTTGAGACTGCTTTGATGATTATGAGGTCAAGGGGATATTTTTGCATAAGAGAGGGTAGCAGCCCATGCACCTAAATAAATGAAAGAGCAGCCCAAGAACAATGGCTTTGGTCAAGGGCAGGGCTGTTAGCACCTCCTGGGGCGATGCCATCTGGGGAGGTTGGAACACTCACCATATCCAGATGCACATCATGCTGACCACGTCGAAGACGCCTTTGTACACACTGCTGTGTGTAATCTCCACAACGTCTACAAGCAAGGAACATCCTGAGATTTGTCAATGAGTTTTATTCAGCACCCTGTTGAGAACCTGATGGAGAGAGCAGATGTCAGGTTCACCTGACACGTATTGTACAAGAACACCTCTTCTAGCGAAGGAAAGAAAAGAGCACCCCTCTTCTACACTTCATGTTTCACAAAAGGAACATCATTATTTCCAACCAGCCCCTCAGAGATATAGAATATTTTGTCTTGACAGTCTTCTATTCAAAACTAAAATGAACTGTTAGAAAAATATAATATCTGAAATATATTATTCTGAATATATTTTTGTAATAATCTAAATACCAATAGTCAAATTTTGTGCAGTGATCTAACACCTATTAACTGTAAATACGTGGGACAAAAGCAGACAGCTCTCAACAAATCCAATATTTTTGGTGCCCTTGTTCTATTATGAAAAATTTTTTTGTGATTAAATAGAAACTGCTACCTTCAGAACAACTGTCGCCAGGAGGGGAGATGTGGAACCAGCCTGCAGTCTCTGCTAAAAATCGAAAATTTATGAAATTCATAAACTTGTAAAATTCGAGCATAGTCCCTTTTACTAGAAGGCAGAAAAATAACAGCTGTGCTCAGACAAACCAGGGATTCCAGTTAAGAAAAGGAATGTAACGAGGCCTTGTTTGCTCATTACTATGGCTAGGTTCAGTAGAAGAAGCACGTTCTGGAAAAAGAAGCCATTGAAGACAGACAAACAGACGAGGCGTCCACAGGCCTGTCGTTGACTCCTTTTTGCTTTGTTCATCTGTTGGCTCATATTTTGAGCACCTGCTTTGCACAGGCATCACCTCAGAGGTAAGCACCTCCCTCATACCCTATGATAGTCCTGTGAGGTCTCAGGCTTGTGAGGAGGACAGGAGGCCCCAGCCTCAGCAGTCACGGGGTTTTGGGTCACTTCACAGATGCCCTCACTTACAGGGGCATCCGCAGCCCCAACAAGGGCAACCTGGCCCTTGAGAGACAGAATAGAGAAGTGGCTGAGAGCCTGAAATTTTGGCTTCCAATTCTGCTTCTGCCACTTGCTGGCTGTGAAATTCTGGACAAGCTACCTCTCGTCTTGGGACCTCAGTCTCCCCCAAAGTGAAATGAGAATATGAGGGACCCCCCAGTGGATCTTCGTGAGCTATGACGTATAAAGCTATAGAGCAATGCAGGCGAACAGCAAGCCCTGTAAGGGCTGGAGCAGCTCAGCCTCCAGGGCACATAAAGAAGGCCAGGGCTCCTGCCCACATCGCTCACTCTGGATGATGACTCAGGCCTCCATCCTTAATAACCGAAGCAGTAGCTACAGAACTCAGACAAAAGCCAAGAGCTGGACAAAGGACCAGGTCCCCGAGGTCAGTCTAAGATTTCATTGGTAGGAAGAGGAGGAGGCCCAGCCAGAAGATCTTGGAGAAGCCCCAAGGCTCTGATATAGCCAGTCCACATCCCCCCTACACCCTACTGCCAGGCAAACAGGCATCATCAGCTCTCCTTCCTTTCTCATTCCCCACCAGACTCCCAGTTGGGGCATCTTCTCCTCTTTAAAGGTCCCCAAATGTTAAGTTTAATGGACAGGAAGAATCAATGGACAAGAGAAGAGGAAGGATGTGTTAGAAGTCGCCCCCACCCTCATATTCTTCAAGAGAGAGCCATTCTGCAAGTACCCCAAGCAGCTGTTTGCCTTGGCTAACCATGGGCTCAGGGAGGAGGGAAAGATGCGTGAGGAGGAAAGAGGATTGCAGGACTGCTTTGGGCCCTTGCTTGCAAGACCTTCAGGGTGCACGTGCACACACACACACAGAGGCTCACACACGTGTGCACACATAAGTGCACACACACAGGCTCACACACACACTCAGGTACAGCTACCACTTGCATCTGAGCGTGGCAGAGGCTGCAGCAATAGGCGTACCCAGCTCGCCCATCTGTTGGGGAAGCCCCAGACCAGGTTCCTGGAGGGTGACTTTCTGTCCAAGATTGTAGCGTGTCTTCCAGGGCTTGAGTCCCTGAGATCTGACAGCCTCAGGCACTGGAGAGCTGTAAATCTCTCTTAGGGAATTGGGGCAGGCCGTGATTTGTAGGGTTTGCCAGTTTCTGTGGTGGAAATAGCCCCTCGAGGCCAATTTCAAGCCACTGACGTGACATCACTGGAAGTTGGGAAGAGACAGCAACAATCGATCAGCCTGGAGAGCAGTAGCGGCCGGCCCAGGTACTAAGGACTCACAGGCTGTGCGAATTCCAGGAACGGCTTTCCCAGCCAAAGACCGGGACACCAAACCTCAGCAAGGAGCAGAACCGAGACCCAGTCCCAGCTACTGGCCAAAGGTTGTTTGTTCACTTAACAACATTTACTCAAGTAAACTAAGACCATGGAGAAATCTTAGGAAGAGAAAACTTTCTTTTGACTTTTGCTTAAATGTATAGTTAACAAATGTAGAATTTTTCGTGTCCAGAAATTGGTAGAAAAAATATTACTAGGTAAGCTCAAGAAGACATCACCTCTTACAAAATTTTTGTTTGGTTTGGTTTAAAATAACTTTGAACAGCTTTCTATCACGTGAAGTCAGATAAGAAGAAGGACTTACTAGGAATGCCCCGAAGCCTAAGCAAGGCGGGTGTGGAAGGAGTCTCCACCTCCTGTGAGTAGCCGGAGGGATTAAGGGTGATCTGAATCCTGGGGAATGAGTGCCTGGGGTGGGCAGAAGCAACACCTCCCCCGTCCTGAGAAACAGGGAAGTCCTTCTGTGAGCAGACAGTTGTGTGCCATTGTTCTGCAGAATCCTCATCAAACAGCTTCTTTTCATTCCTCTGCTTTCACCCAATTGTTCACAGCTCACATTTTTATTAGGTTCTCTGAATGTAAACCTGAGATGACTCGCAATGCAAACAGAGAAAGCTTCTGTTACAGTCCATTTGAAAAACTGCCCATCGGAATAGGGAAAAGAAAACACATTTTTGTATTTATCCAAAAGCAATGGAGCCTCAAACAATAAGTTAAGATTACAATATTCTCGAGGGAGGCAAAATCCTCAATTCCAGTGTAAACTATACAATTGCTTATCTCTATACCATTAAGAGAGTGTCCCAGCCGAATAAACTAAATAGACTCCAGATAGCCAGCATCCTTTACTGACCAGCAATTGGAATAAAGGCAAAGAAGAGATAAAATAGAATACTTCTCCCAACAGTAACCCCCAAGCAGAAAGCTATAAACCTATGACAAGTGTGGGTTTAACATCTCGTCCTTCAGGAGTTTGTTAATGAAGCTGGAGGACTATCAGAGCCTGGATTTATGAGGCACAGACTTCGGGACTCACACCGAGACACCAGAACTCAGAGAGGTGAACTTCCAGCCATGTTCCCACTGCAGGAATGTGGTGGAGTCAGGACCAAACCCGAATCCTCCAGCTCGGAGATAAAGTATCTTTCCGCCAGGTCAGGAGGGCATGGGGATGCCTCATTATCAAAGAATCTTTTCCATAGCATTCTTTCACAAAGTAACTTCTCCCTCATGAATTTGAAAGATAAAAGCATCCCATTTTGTGCACTTTCTAGAACTGTGTACATTGAATGAACTGAGGTGGGTCTGCTTTTCCAGGTAACAGGAGGATTGAGAGAGACACAGCCTCATGTTCACCAGAAGGCTGAGGCATGAAGGTCCTGGGGTCCTTGAGTTGATTCCTCCCTCCACCATTTTGGAGCTGTGCAATCTTTGGGGAGTTACTTAACCTCTCTGAGTCTCATTTGACATCATTTGAAAAATGGGGGGAATAACAGTATCATCATATGTAATAGACATCACTGTTGAAAGGATTCAGTGAGATAAACCAGGCATGTGGTGAAGGCTTAGTGGTTGTTGCCTATTATTTCTGTGTTTCTTTGGTACTAAGATGCACATTTTCCCACATTTCAACATTTCTCCAGTGCATCTGACAGTCTATGGCATCCTAGCATTGTGTCAAATTTTCATGGTACATCTTACAATCAATGGAGTCTTGGTTTGATGAAATATGGTGTCGTCATTATCAGTACAGTTATTAACAACGAGATCTGACCATAAAATAATAATGAGACTGCTTTCATGAGCTGTGGCCAGTAAGAAGCCCTATTATTTTACAATAGTGCAGCACAGATTTCCAGACTGGAAGACCCTCCTGGGGGCCTCCATGCAATGGCCGTGATGGGTGAACGTTGCCTTCCAGCAGTAAGGGACTCCCTGTAGATCTGTCTTACTTTAAGCAAGCTCAAGACATGAAAATCTAGATTTCTATTTTAAAAATTAATTAGGGGGTCAAACTTTCAAATAAAGACCTTCACAGAAGTATCCATTTAAAACCGTGTTTCTCATTAATTTTTTCATCATTGCCCCCACAAATCCAACGAGGCTTTTAGACATTTTTCCAATAATCATTCCTTAATGAAATTTTCAAATTAAAGACATACTGTATACCTATTTACGCCTTGTATGTATATCTGTGCTTCACACATAAGAAGCTGTGTAATCAATGTATAAAACAGTATGATTTTTTCATCCTCTTGAGTCCAATGTCACCTCTTTTGAAAATGCATGCTTTAGAGAGAGATCTTAAAGGACGTTTGAAATAGTATATGATGGGAAATTTTTATTTGCACTCAGTTTTTCCATGACACATGGACTATGAAAAGAAGGAAATGCAAGTAGCCTATTTGACAAAATGTCCCCAGCAGGGTGCCCACGTTCATTACCGGCCAGTCTCTCTCGCTCTTTTTTAGACCACGCTACCTGAGCAAGACACCAGGAAGATGGGACACGTATAAGCCAGATTTGACTTGGTAATTGAAGAAAATTTGTCTCAAAGTTAAGCAGACATTTTTTTAAGGTGCATGAGTGTTCATCTACCCCAGTGACAACTAGACATAGATAAGTAGTTCATTCAAATAACCATTATTAGAATTATTTACAATAGCACCCCAATATTTTTTATCTCATGTTGTCATTTCTCCAGCAACTGAAATCAGCATCCTAGTCAACAATTTCCTTGAATAGTCTCAAGATCAGCCCCAAGGGCAGAATTCTCTGCATCCCTCATCTCACTGGCCATGGCCGAGCTGAGTTTTCTCCTCCCCAGAGGAAGGACGCCTGAAACAGCACAAACAACTACTTCCTGCTTCCTGCTTCCCACTTCCTGCTTCCTGCTTCCTGCTTCTGGTTTTGGCCAGAAGTCTAGAGCAACAGGAATGATGAGTTCCTGGTGCCTCAGCCGCAGAGTAGCTGGGAGAACCTAGGCAGAGGCTTGGTCCTGAAGAAGGACAGAAGCTACAGTGGAAATGAGCTCTACAGAGTTGGAAATCTTTGCACAGAGGGAGGGAAGGATAGAGGCTACAGGAGGGCAAAAGGTGTCGGGAGGAAGCCCCAGCTCCTGTGAAGGCAACAAAGGGAGAGAGGCGATGGCGAAGCCAGAAGGAGGTGGCCTCCTCACAGGGCGGAACTCCTGGGAAGAGGTGGACTCTGGTCCTGGGGCTGCAGCAGGGGAAGCCGGCCACCCCAGCCTGTGCCTGGGTCACGTGGTCAGTAGCCTGGAAGCAAGAGTGATGGCAGCAAGTTAGCCTGACTCTGCACCCTGAGGCTGCTCAGGAGCAGGCTGGGAGGTTCCCTTGAGGACTGCTCTAACCCGGAGTGGGATTTCATGGTGAGCTGGAGGCCAGGCTCAGTATCCAGACCCCCACCCACTGCACAGGAGATCGGCAGGTTGGTTTAGTGATGTCTGAAATATCATCTAAGGAGGCCAAGGCCTTCTCCCACTCCACAATATGGGACTGATTGCCTAAAATATTTTTTTTAAAAACCAAAAATAGCCTGCGAGAATTTTCCCCTTAGTTACAGCTCCGTATAGGGGGTCTGGGACGTTCAATGTGACCTTCAGCTCTGTCCTGCTGAGCCTTGGGAAGACAAGGGACCTGGTAAGAGCCTTCTCTCCCTTCTGCAGGTTGAGGGCCATCCTTCTTGGAAGGATGTTTACTCTGATATAAACCCCATCCCTGGCTGCTTCTGCAACTCGCCGATGTAGGCAGGGTCAGGGCTAGCCTCACGGCTTCTCTTTCCTTATGCGATGGCCTATTAGGGTCCCTGACCTACAGCTTGCTCAGCCAAGCTCAAGGTCCTCAGGGATGAGAACTGTTGAGGCTCCAGAAAGATGCACCATCTTTATTCCGGGATAGAAGGTCCCAGGCCTAGTACCCTGACTCTGATTTTCCATGTATCAAAAATACATGATATCCTCTCTTTTCTTGTTTTGATAAGTGGAGAAGACCCAAGACAAAGAGGACTGAAGCAGGGAAGGAGGCATCGCGGAGGAGATGAAAAGGCAGAGGAATAGAAAACAAGACCACCTTGTTCGACTCTGCAATTTCTTCACACTCTGCTCTGCTTCCATCAGCTCTCACAAAATAGAGGTGGTTTCAAGGAGGTCATTTGATGTCAGAGGTCCAGACTCATACGCGACTCAGTGAAAACATTGGCAAGAACCACCTGTAATTTTAAGTTGGTTGATTGCATATTTAATCATTTTAATTCCACCAGTAGGGTAAACTCAAAATCTACTTTGCAGAACCTCACCTGGCAAATGGAGGGGGATGATACAGGTGACGTGGTACTGACATTAAGGTAGACTGTCAGGAGATGTAGCTCTGCTAAGGAAGAGGAAGTTAGAAGCTGGAAAGTTCAGCACTGGAGGAGTCTGGAGGGAGGAGGCTCACACACACACACACACACACACACACACACACACATACAAATACACACACAGGCCTCGTTATCCTGTTTTATTTTTATCATTGCAGTTATCACATCCTGAACATACTTCATTGATTTACAATTGATTTACCTGTCTGTCACTTGCCGACACACCATTAGAATGTCCCCGAGAGCAGGAACCTTGTCTGTCTTGTTCAGCTCCAGGGTCCCCAGGATCCAGAACGATGCCTGGAACCAGTGCCCATCACCACTGCTCGTGAGGAAGGGAGGGAGCGCTTAGCAGTTGGACCACTTATCTCAGAACGGATGCTGAAACCGACCAGGCTGCTACAGCCACACATAATTTAGCGATGTCAATCTCTTCAGTAGTTCAGCAGGCCAAGTAGTAAGCCACAGGTGGGGGAGAATAATCATCTCTTGAATTCTAAAGTGACTTAAAGGGCAACTACGTAATCTAAAGACAGCAAAATGGAGAAAAGAAATGTCTTCTCGGGTTTCAGATACCCTGGAGCCTTGCAGTCACTGGGGGGCGGGAACATACGCACAGTGACAGAGCCCAGCTGCTGGCTTGCTCACTGTGAGAGGCCTACATAAGAGGAAGGTTCAGGGTTGGCACAGCCCAGTGAGCTGGACACCCTGGGAAGGGCGCCAGCACTAGGTTTAGGTCCCTCACTCCCCAGGACGCTGGGGCTTACCTGCCTCCGTTTATAACTCTGCCCTGGTCTGGATAGTGGGAATATTCCCTGTAGGTTGAAATCAAATGCACACGGAGTTCTGGCGTACAATGTTTGCTGAGACCCTATTCCAGCATTCACGGAAGGAACAGAAACTGTGTGTGATCCGGCCTGATGGGACACTGTGCACAGGGAACCTGGGGATTTTTGTTTACTGTGAGCATAATAAACCAGCACATTCAGAGCAGGATTGTATCCAAACGCAGTTCCAGTCTGAGCTGGGGACAACACTCTAAGATGCTCACCAGCAAATTGAAGGTTACCCAAGGGGAGAACAGGGATGTGTGCCCCGGAAACATGAGGGCTTGAAAGGGCCTCTACAAGCATCAGACAGCGAGGGAGAAATACCGCCACTCTGGCTACAAAAGAAGAACAAAAAAGTTGGACCATTGAGACAGGGAAGCACATACTGACTGAAGGCAAAGGGGACTTTGGTAACAAT
Organism: Equus quagga; assembly: GCF_021613505.1. Taxonomy (NCBI): domain Eukaryota; kingdom Metazoa; phylum Chordata; class Mammalia; order Perissodactyla; family Equidae; genus Equus; species Equus quagga. The sequence goes on from NC_060275.1 coordinate 112,397,070, forward strand.
TAGATCCCTCTGACATTGAATGTACGATAGGGAGAGGCATGGGTTCTGGAATCCTTCTGACCTGGACTGGAGCCCCACCCTGCCGTCTACTGGTTGTGAGGTCTTGGACAAGTTACCTAATTTCTTTAAGGCTCAGTTTTATCATCTCTAAATTGGGAAGCATAATAACAACTTCCTCAAAGGTTGCTATGAAGATTGAAATTAAATAATGCATCTAAAACACTTAGCACAGATAGCAAGTACCCAATAAATATTAGCTATGATAATTTTTTTTTAAAGAATCACCTGGGATTTTTTTTAAAGATTGGCCCTAAGCTAACATCTGTTGCCAATCTTTTTTTTTCTTCTTCTCCCCAAAGCCCCCCAGTACATAGCTGTATATTCTAGTTGTGGGTCCTTCTAGATCTGCTATGTAGGATACCACCTCAGCATGGCATGATGAGTGGTGCCAGGTCTGTGCCCAGGATCCGAACTGGCAAAACCCTGGACTGCCAAAGTGGAGTGCGTGAGCTTAACCACTCAGCCATGGGGACAGGCCCAGCTATGATCATTTTATTATTATGAAATAATCACAACGTTGTCACCTATTAGGTGATGGAGTCCTCTTATGAGTTGAATTGTGTACCCCCATAAAACGTATGTTGGAGTTCTAAGCCCCAGTACCTCAGAATATGACCTTATTTGGAGACGGGGTCTTTACAGAGGTAATGAAGTTAAAATGAGGTCATTAGGGTGGGCCCCAATCCAAGCTGACTGGTGACCTTATAAACAGGGGAGGTTTGGACACAGAGTTGCACACAGAGGGAAGACTACAGGAAGAGACCCAGGGAGAAGATGTCCATCTACAAGCCAAGGAGAGAGGTCTGGAACAGACCCCTCCTCACAGCCCTCAGCAGGAACAACCCTGCTGACACCTTGATCTTGGACTTGCAGCCTCCAGAACTACGAGACAATACATTTCTGTTGTTGACGGCCCCTGGTCCGTGGTACTCTGCTAAGGCAGCCCGATCACACTACACAGCCCCTCGCTCACCAAACACATGGTGGCCTCTTGGGCAGGGTGGAGATGGTCATGACTAAACTATCATCTGTTCTAAATACAGACTCCTGGGCCCCACCACTATAGACTCTGATTCCATTAGGTCGGGATGGGACCCCAAATCTGCATTTACAAATAGCTCCAAGGTACAGTAAGTGGATGGTTGGTTTAGAGCCGCTGAATGGACGAGCTTCAAAGCACTTTCCAGCTCTATTTGCTGGAGCAAAATGTAGAAGAAAAGCTGTGTGCACACACGTGTGTCTGTGTCCACGTGTCCATGTCTGTGTCATTATAAGCGTATGCCATATTCAGAAAGTATCTTCATTTCAAGATTCTGCAAATGTAAATGAGAGAGGAAAACTAAAGAATACAAGTTGAATCCACTTGTCTTTACCAAAATTGGCTTCCACCTAGATGTAGGCAGCCCTGGCAGTGGAGTCCTGCCCCTCGCTGCCCTAACAGATCCAGCATACAGCCACTGAGCGTCCCCCGACTCAGCTGGCTGCCCAAGCAGCTGCCAGGGGCCTGAGGGGCAGCCACGGTGCGCAGGGTCGGGGGGTGACGCTGGGGCAGCTGAAGCTGTTTTGATGCCCGCTGCTCACGGCTCCTCTGATGGGCTGCTGCAGGCGCCGGGAGCTCCCAGAGCACGTGGGTTGCTCCACAGAGCGAATATAGATCAAAGCCCGGATTTTTACAAAGTCCAGACTTAGACTCTGATATGACATAGCTTCATTTTCAAAGAAATAGCAGCTCGATACAAAAAGGGCATTTTCTGGTGTTTTGTTTTGTATTCACATAAGCCAGTTCACATCTATGAGACCACTTTCCCACAGGAGCTATAACAGGATGTCTGTGCATAAAGGCGAGTGAAGACCCACAGGAGACAACCTGCTGGCTCCCAGAGCAGGTGTTAACCCACGAGAGGACAGGCCCTGTGCGTGTTTGAAAAGAGGTGGGAACGCCTGAACTCATGTAAAATAAGAGTGTACTTCAAAAGAGCGCTAATTCATCCGTGCAGCATTTTCCAATTTCATTTAATTTAAATAAAGCAGACTGAACAAGTTATCTCAGCCTGAAAGCTGCATCATTCCCTAATTCAGCTCTGGGTTTTTTCCCCTGTGTAATAGTTATCTATAGCAGCATAACAAATTAGTCCAAAACGTAGTGGTTTAAAACAACAAACATTTATTATCTCACAGTTTCTGTGGGTTAGGAATGTAGGGGTGGCTTGGCTGGATGCTTCTGGCTCAAAGTCTCTCAGGAGGATGCAGTCAAGCTGTCTATCAGGGCTGGGGTCTCATCTGAAGGCTCGACTTGGGGGCTTGGAGCAGCTTCCAAGTTCACTCACGTGGTTGTTGGCAGGGCTCCCTCTCTTTCCACGAGGGTCTCTTCACAGGGCTGCTTCACAGGCTGGGTTCCTCCAGGGTGAGCAAACCAGGAGAGCCAGAGAGTGTCCAAGACAGAAGTCACTGTCTTTTTAGAACCTAATCTCAGACGTGACATCCATCACTTTTGCTATATTGTGTCCATCGGAAGCCAGTCACTGGATCCAGTCCACACTCAAGGGGAGGGGATTATACAAGGACGTGAATAAGAAGAGGAGAGGACCAGGGGGAGTTATCTGCAAGGCTGCCTCCCACATTCTGAGTCAGAGCCAAGTTTCAACATGGCCATATCTCCCTAGGACATTCCTCCATAAACTGTTCTTCAAAGCCCACGTCACAGATAGGAAAGATGGCAGTCTCTGGAAGGATCCACCCACGTCATGCTTGTGTGCACTAAGAAAGAAAGGGTTGAAAATAAATCATAAAAATCAGAAAGCGGTCCACCATCTGAAATATTTACTGAGTATAAAGCTCTTTGCTTCCACTTCTTTCCTAACAGCTGCAACAAAACGGAAATGTGAAAGAGAGCATCCTTTCCCTGGTTTAGTGTCATGAAGAAGTCTGTGCCTAACCCTGAGATGCTGTCTCTGATGCTGCCGTTAAGTGATACAGTTGACAAAAGTCAGCAAACTTCTTCAAAGGCTCAGAGAGTAAATAATTTTGCCTTTGAAGGCCACACAACCTCTGTCACAACTATTCAGCCTTGTCATTGGGCATCAAAGCAGCATTAAATAATATATAAATGATCAGGCGTGGCTGTGTTTCAGTAAAACTTTATTTATGCAAACAGACATTCATCTGGCAAGATTTGGCTCACTGGCCATTATTTGCCAACCCTGCAGTAGAGAATAGCCTATATCCTATCTAAGAATAAAACATAAATTAGTAGTAAAGATACAGAACTAGTATGTTACTATTTCTGACAAAGGCATTCAGGTGACACAGGTATAAAATGCTGTATCATAAACTTGTTCAAATTATATTGAGTTAGTATTGACAAAAACTATCCAAGCAGAGAACGTATGATCTGTGAATTCTCCTGTAGCTTACAATTATATTTAAAGTTGTGTAACTATTGAATCAATGGGGTGAGGGTGGTAAGACTTGAAATTTTCCCTTTGCCATCCTGATGATCAATTTGTGTCTAACCTCATTGACTAAAACCAGTTCATTTCTTTTAGTTGATGATCCAACAAAAGAACATTGGGCTGACCATGAAAATCTCATCTGTTTGGGGGATACGGGTAACGTCAAAGAAAGAAAAAGCTCATGATAATAATTCCTAAATCTGAAGTGGAGGTAGAGGAAGAGGCTTGGTCACAAAGACTTTCCAAATCTGAGAGCTTGGAAACAAGAGTCAGGCAAGTCGCGAGGTCAAAGAGGTTTGATGGAAATGTATAACATGATGACTATAGGTATTTTTGAAAGATAAGAGAATAGATCCTAAGAGTTCTCATCACGAGGAAAAACCCAACTTTTTCTTTTTTTGTATCTGTATGAGATGATGGATTTTACCTGAACTTATTGTGGTGATCATTTCACAACACATGTAAGGCAATCATTACGCTGTACGCCTTAAACTTATACAGTGCTGTCTGTCAATTACATCGCAATGAAACTGGAAAAAAAGAAGTTTGGTGGAATCTTTTCACTCGTAATTCATCCACATAATCAGGGAAAAGTATTATTCCAAACAACGGGCTGAAGGCTCCCAGTGCTTCCCCTTTCATTTGATCATCTGCACTGCCTTTCAGAAATCACAAGCATTTAAACTCAACCTGCCCCAGATGCAGGTTTTTTTCCTCTTCAGAGGAGGACAACAGTGGGCAAGAGTTGGCAGCTTCAGAGGCAGCATTACAACTTACCCCAGACAAGGAGGGCACAGCCAGCCCCACACCTTTGTCATGACTTGCACGGGAATCTGTAAATCCAACTCCTTCACGGCCTCCTGGAACAATATGGGGAGTTGTCTGTAATCACAGAGCACTAATACATGTAATCAGTCAATGTCTTCTCCTCGACTGTGATCAAACATTCACTGAAAGAGATTTAACTGTAAAAAGGGACATTGATGCGATGTTCATAAATCAATGAGCTAAATGCTAGCCCTCGTAAGTGTTATAAAATCAGTTAATGATCCTTTCTGCAGGGAACACAATTCTTAATCATTAATGCCATTACATGCAGCTTCTCTTGAAATGCTTCAGCCTATGCTTCTCAACAGGCAACATTCACTCTCTAAGCAATCGCGTGATAACAGGAGATTTCAGGAAGTCAAAAGCACTGTGGGGTTTGGACTCCTTGGTAGCCTATAGTTCCCTAAAAATTATAGGGAAAAATTATATGTTCGGTGATTCTCAAACTCTAGTGTGAATCCGAATCGCCTGGAACGCTTACTAAAACACAGATTACTGGGCCCCACCCCAGAGTTTCCAGTTTAGTAGATCTGAGGTAGAGGAAGAACTTGCATTTCTTTATGAGGTTTCAGTGATGCAGATGTTACTGGTTGGGGACCACACTTTGAGAACCATTGCTCTCACAAAGGAGTCTGCAAACTTTCTGTAAAAGGCCCAATCATAATATTTAGGTTCTGCAACCCGCACCATACCTGTTGCAGCTACTCAACTCTGCCGCTGTAACTTGCAAGCAGCCACAGACGACACATAGATGAATGTACATGGCTGTGGTTCACTGAAACTTTATTTACAAAAACAGAGAGAGGCTGGACTTGGTTGGTGGGCTGCAGTCTGCCCACCCCTGCTCCAGAAGACGAAGGACTCTCACCACCAGACTTGCCCTCGCTCCCTGGGCATGAGCAATACCCGAAAAGGATAAGGTGTGTGTTAGACAGTCCCTCCCCCCCCAAGTTTCTTCCTGAAGGATCTTGCCTGCCTGTGAGCAGAACCAGAAATGCCTTGGCACCTGAATTTTATCTTTTAAATTGCGTCCCAAAGAACTCTCCACAGTACATGTGCAGAAACAGCACAGCATAGTAACGTCACAATGCTTCACAAACTGGGGAGTTATCCAGTGTTTAGATATCCAGGGTTCAGCGTGTTTTAGAGAAGAATATCTGAAGCCTACCTCTGTCACTTGTCACCATGCAGTTTCGGCCTCCAACAGACTAGAATATAAACTCTGAGAAAGCTGAGACCTTATCTTCAATTTCTAGAAAAGCACTCAGCATGGGGTAGGCCCTCAAAAATATTTGTTGAATGAAATCAAGTCTATGAAATCAATAAACCCCTTCCTAGTCTTGAGATTTCTAGAGTTACCCTCAGAGCCTGATAGCCAACCCTGCCTCCCCCACCATTACAACCCTGGGATGGTAGGAACAGGACGGGGACTCCAGGAGGGAGGCCCAGGGCCAGGGTATGTCTACCAGGCCCACCTCATGTGAGTAGATGATAAGGACAGGATTCCTCAGCTACTGTAGCAGCACCAGCTTACTGCCTGGAATCTCAAGGACCACTCAGTTGTCCAGGCATCTCAGTGAAAGTTGGAGAAATTGGGACTGAACACCAGGGAGCCCGGGAGAAAAGCAGAGCACCTAGGGCAGTGGCGGAGAGAGCCTGCAGTGAACATTGGGACTAATGGGACCGGCAGACTTCAGTATCACCAAGGGCAGCAAGATGGTATCAGAAGGGTAGCGGGGAGGGAGGAGACCAAGACTTCCCGCTGTGTAATAATGCGTTTGAGGCACTGCTCTTTATTTATGTGCCGTTTACAAGGGTGCAAGGAGAAAAACTAGACCCCGAGGTCTGAGAATCTTCTGACAAGCAAGAGAATTTATGTAAGATATACAAGCTATGGTGGTGAGTTAAGTTGACACGAGGCCAGTGAGATCATTTTGTGGCTTATGTCACTAACAGTAGGCACAATTTAGGAACTAACTCTATTCTCTACAAGGGGTAGGTTCAGGACCTGATGCAATTCTCTTAAATGTGTTTTACAACTTGGTGCACACAAAATATGGGGTTAAAGGACTACGTTCCCAAAGGGTAAACAATGGCTAACAGCAGTGTCCTTAGCTCTTGACATCGAATTCAGGAAAAACCTAACAGAGTGATCAGTAACATTTTCTGATAGATAACCCAGCGAAGTCAAACTTAATGTTTCTTGAGATCTTCTCAGCCTGATTAGTCAGTCAAGAGCGTTCCTCGTGTACTTAGCTCACTGAGTTGTAAATATTCTATCCACTTAGGTTATTTATCAGCACCCAGAAAGGTCATTTAGAGCATAGCACCTGAATATAAGTGGTTTAAGGCCTAAGGGTGTTTCATGCTCTCTGAAACAGATCTTGAATGGAGATCCAGGCCAGGGAAAACTGTCATAGCTGAGCGTATCAGTCAGGGTGCTCCAGAGAAACAGAATCAACACGATAGAGAGAGAGAGAGAGACAAAGAGACAGAGACAGAGAGGTTTATTTTAAGGAATTGGTTCATGCCATTATGGAGGTTGGCAAGTCCAAAACCTGCAGGGTAAGCTAGCAGGCTGGAGACCCAAGGAAGAGCCCCAGTTTGAGTCTGAAGGCATTGTGCTGGCAGAATTCCTTCCTCCGAGGAGGAGGTCAGTCTTTTTTCTATTAAGGCTTTCAACCGGTTAGATGATGCCCATCCACGTTGGGGAGGGCAATTTTCTCCAGTCAAAGTCTACTGATTTTAATGTTGTCATCTAAAAAACAACTTCACAGAAACATCTAGAATAATGTTTGACCAAATATCTGAGTACTGTGGCCCAGCCAATTTGACACATAAAATGAACATTGCACGAGTCATTCTCCAGCAGAATCCTAGAGAGAGGTCAGTTATCAGGATTCCTAGAGAATCCCACGTTTCCTTCCTTCCTGCAGCTGCAGGAGCCCTCTCCTTGATTCCATGAACTCCTTTAGCATTCTGCAAATATTCTAGTAAATACTCAGAGTTGGTTTCTCTTTCTGAGAAGAAAAGGGAGAGAACAACAACATCTTTAAGTGATAGTGGAGCTGTTAATAAGCCAAATCCCACCCAAGCCTGGCCCACCATGGTACTTTCCCATATTTGTGAGAGTGATATCATGTCAAGTTTTACCTTTTCCGTGGACCCTGCGAGGAATAGCTTAAGTGTAGCTTTTCTTTACCCAAACACTCTGGGGTTCTTTGTTAAGGAAATGAAAAGTCACGTTGTAAGTCTCTAGTGAGCTACAGAAGCTTCTATATTTTCTTTTATCTTTTCCATGGCCAAAGGCAGTTTATTAATTTATGTCAGTGAAAAGCTCTGAATGGCACCCCAGAGGGTCTCTCCAAACCCGAAGGATGGGCTTGGAATTTGTTCTTTTCTGAATTAACAGCAATCGTATTTTCCAAGCTTGGACTTTTTTCTAAAAACTGAGCCAGAACAGAACTAGCTTTTCTGCAAACATGGTGAGAACTAGGATGCCAACCGAAGTCATTATTTACAACCCTCTCTAGCCTACAAAGTCACACACAGATACTTCAGCCTGAATGGAATAATTAATCAATTACGTGAAATCACTTGGCTGAGAAGAAAGATGGCTTAAAAAGAGACCTGGGTAATTTCAGCAGGGAAAATAAGCTTTAAATTAGTTTGGGAAATTACTTGCCATCTCTAGCCCCAGAATAGTGAGAGAGATAATACAACTGAGATGGGAAGAGCTCAAAGGTATCCTCCAGAATCGTGGCCAGGTTTATGCTTATTAATATAGATCCTTAGCAATTATGAGCAACTTCAAGGTTGTGATACCAAGAATTTAACCTGTGTTCACATTGATTCCTAATAAAGAACTGAACTCACCAATAAATTGTGAATAAAATACCCATACTTAAAACTCTTTCTATCAGCAAGGTGATCAAGGTTAGTATCATCAATGATAAATCTTGATATCATGTGTTGAAAATGGCACTTCACTCTATGGCCTTCCTTCCAAAAACCCACAACACCTGTTTAACAATGAGAGAAACATCAGACAAACATGAATTGAGGTACAATCTACAAAATGAGGTAGCCAAAAAGAATCTCTATTTTTTTTAGAAGCCTGGAGGGACGTACAAAGAATGTTGTAAGGGGTAGACTCAAACGCTGGTAGGATTATTGAGAAGTGGTTTTTGCTTTCTCTTTTGGACATTGCTCTGTTATATAGGTTTCCCAAAGTATACTGGCACTATATTTTTTAAAAATGTATTCATAGAAAGTATTTCTTAGTTGAAAGTAGTCAAAACGTCTATATGGCCTATTGAGAGAAGGGACAACATGCAGCTTTGGAGGGGAAAAAATGGCTAACAGCCTCCTGTTAGCCATTCCTCACTTAAAAGCCTGTGAAGTTTTTCTTACGTTTCTGTGAAAATGCCATTAGAATTTTTATAGGAATTGCACTGAATCTATGGATGGCTTTGGGGAGTATGGACATTTTAACCATACTAATTCTTCTGATCCATGAACATGGGATATCATTCAATTTGTTTGTGTCTTCTCCAATTTCTTTTATCAAAGTCTTACAGTTTCATTGTACAGAACTTTCACCTCCTTGGTTAAATTTATTCCTAAGTATTTTATTATTTTTGATGCTATTGTGAAAGGCATGGACTTTGAGGGTACTATGCTAAGTGAGATAAGTCAAATAGAGAAGGACAAATACTGTATGACGTCACTTATATGTGGAATCTAAAAAAGTTGAACTCATAAAAACAGAGAGCAGAACGATGGTTACCAGGGAATGGGGGTGGAGAATTGGGAGATGTTGTTGAAGGGTACAAACTTGCAAATAGTAGACATATAAGTCCTGGAGACCTAATGCACAGGACAGTGATTATAGTCAACCATACTGTACCATAAACTTCAAAGTTGCTTAGAGGCTGGATGTTAATTGTTCCCACCACAAAAAAGAAATGGCAATTATGTGGCGTGATGGAGGTGTTAGCTAACCCTGTGGTGGTAATCATATTGTAACATATAAATGTATCAAATCAACACATGTACACCTTAAACTGACACAACTTACACAACGTTATTTGTCAATTACATCACAATTAAATAAAATAAGCCTGTGAAAACACCCTTTTGAAAAATGGCGTCAATAATACTATCAAGACTCTAAAATTGTTCAAACTGCTTTATTGAAGGGGAACAGCACAGCAGGAAGCCTTCATGGAACCAGCTATTTCCGGAAACAGCTGTGGTGAGTGGGGCAGCCCAGACAGTGGGGGCTGCTGCTGTCATTCTGGAGGACGAGCCCACACTTCCCTCCCATCTGACCCACCTGGTCCAGGGCGTGGGAGTCAGCCTACAAGAGGGGAGCCCCTGAGACTCCACCTGCTGACCTGGGCATTGCTTATAGTCCCAGCCTATTGTTGGGCTGATGTCCCCACTGATTACAGTGTGGTGGTTGTTTTTCAATCCTTTTTTATTCTTAATCTTAAATCCATAAGCGTCTAAAGAATGATCAAGAATCTCAGTTCTCAAAGTGTGATCCAGGGACCCCTGGAGGTTCCCTAGATCCATTCAGGGGGTCTGTGAGGTCAAATCTCTCTCTCTTTTTTTTTAATAATACTGAAATGTTATTTGTTTTCTCCCTACTCTTATTCTTTCTGGAGTGTACAAGGAAGTTTTCCAGAGCCTACATGACATGATACTGCAAGAGACTGAATGCAAGAGCAGAGATGAGCATCCAGCTGTCTTCTCTTCAGCCAGACCTTAAACCGGGACCTCCCGGTCCTCAGTTACCTTTCCACGCTCATCCTACCCTCAAGTCAGACTGGAGGAACCACTGTTTTGGGAGCACGGACTGCTGTCTCCCGCCTCTGTGCTTCTCTTGCTATTCTCCGAATGGAACACCCTCCTCCTGCCTCCACCAACCAGAAAGGCATCATGTTCAACCTGCAAGGCTCAATTCTACCCTCCTTGTCCCTTGAAACCTGTTCATTATCACCATTCCTACCCACCCACAAACTAGTGGGAATCTCTTACTGTTCTAGAACATTCATCACGTTCTGCCTTGTATTATAAGTATGTGTTTATTTTGCTGTTTCTCCAAAATCTCTAACAACAAGTAATGTGCTTTGGGCAGACATGTCTACTGTTTAAGGTTTACCCAACATTTTCAATATGCTATCACATGCACTTCTTATAAAGATTCTAGCAGGTCTCATTATTGTCCTCACTTTTAGGTGAGGGCACTGAGACTCAGAAAGGATGGAGTTTCCCCTATGTCACACATTCTATGTGTGATCAGGCTGGGCCTCAGATCTCAGTCTGGGGCCCCCAAGACCAGTGCTCAGCCATTTATAGGTTCTTTGTCTCTGACTGATCCCTCAGAAGAGTCTGTGTAGAGGCTCCTGGGCCTGAAATGGCAGGAATAACCCCTCAACATCCTTCTGCTATTCGTCTCTCACTTAAGCACTCTAAATACAACACACTCACATCTGAAGAGACTTTTCAAAAATTTTTTAAGAGAAAAGAGTAAAATAATGTCCTAGCACCACTGAATCCTGGATAGGTTCCTCAAAAAAAAAAAAGTTAACAAAAATATGTTGTTCTTCAATTTCAGATTTCAGACTCACTTGAGATGATCTTATCTTGCTGAAAGCCTCTTTATTCTTGATGTCTTTGTCATGTTTATTTTTTATACTTACAGTAAGTCACATACCTTTGCAAGAAATTTCATATAGGGAGATAAATGCTAAGACATAATATTGAATAACTCTTTGAATCGCCTGGTAAGATTGGTATTATTGCCTCCACTATGGAGCTATAATCACAGAATGTGGAAGTGGCTTGCACAAGGTCAAATAATGACTCAGTGAAAGAGCCAGAAATAAAATTATCCCCACCCCTCACCCCCATTTCTCTGCTAAAATACATTCTTTATAAATAACTTACACAGCATTTGCAATTCTGTGGAAAATCAGTATTCATGGTTGTAGTACTCTCATCTTTTTTGCATTTTCTATTTTCTAACTTCTAAAGATAAGAGGATATTTTGCCAAAACTTGAATATTTTGCCAAGATTCAGGCTGGTTATTTTTTTCTTCAAATATCCTTAGCTAAAGGATAACCTCATGTGATTAAATATCCTTAGCTGAAGGATAACCTGTGTGACTAAAATTGACCTCCATGTCCTTTATTAGCTGTTGAATTACTCTTTTAAAAAATTTTTTGAGGAAGATTAGCCCTGATCTAACTGCTGCCAATCCTCCTCTTTTTGCTGCAGAAGACTGGCCCTGAGCTCACATCCATGCCCCTCTTCCTCTCCTTTATATGTGGATGCCTACCACAGCATGGCCTGCCAAGCAGTGCCACATCTGCACCTGGGATCCGAACCGGTGAACCCCAGGCTGCCGAAGCGGAACGTGCACACTTAACCGCTGCGCCACCGGGTGGGCCCCTCTGTTGAATTACTTTTTAAAAATGCCTCAAAGTGCTTCTCAATTACCCTGTAACTGAGTGACAAGTTGAAGCCCAATGACACTCCAAAGGATTCCTCATGTGTGTGTGTGTGTGAGACGTGTGATGTTTTACCATTTTTGTTTGACTTTGGGATATGCATATCTTTTTTAAGCATTGTATGTATGTGCGTGGGTATCAAATAAATTATATTTAGATTGATATTATTTAATATCCTGGATGTTACAAAGCAAAGCCGAGAATGACTACTGCCCTCTCTTTGTGAGCAATATGAACAATGGAAGAGAAATCTTGTGTAGTGAATAGGAATATGAAAACTCTCATCCATCAGACAACAAGACAGAAAATATGGGCCAGCCTGGAAAAGAAAGCAATGCTCATCAGCTGATTGATAGTTGGGGTTATTTTAATATGCTGTGGGACTATTCTTGTTTTCATGAACGCTAATGAAAACTTGGTTTGCAATGATAACAGTACATTCTAGAGTATATTAGGGTTTAGAAAGCACTTCCAAATGCGCAGCCAGGATGGTGGCGAGAGCAGGGTTCTCTCAAGTCTCCCCCATCAGCTATCATCCCTGTTTGGCCTTTCACAGAGCTCAGTTCATCCATCAACCAGGGCAGAGTAGTCCTCGTGTCTCGGGACTTTGCGGAGAATAAATGGGATGACGCAGAGCTGTGTGAGTCGGTCCTGAATTCTGACTCCAGCCCTGAGGGAGGTTAATGTTCACATCTCCGACTTGCAGGTGTGGAAACTGGGGATGAGAAAGGTTCAGTGGTACAGCCAAGGTTCAAAATACACACACGGGGGAGAGAATCTACATTTTCTCTTCCTTCTTTGAGTACTTTTTCCAGTACTTACAGCATTCACATTAAGTAGTATCTTAGATTTGGTACCATTTTTCCCAGCACCATTTGATATTAGAAAACAACTGACAGAGAAGAAGGGGAAACGGCTCCCCAAACTCCACTTAGAAGGCAGTCAACAGTGGGGGTAAATGGGATCAGGACTTAGAAAATCTGGCTTCTGGTCCTAGCATGCATTCAACAGAGTTGTGTACCAGTTGAGTCCAACAATTGTTTCTTCTCCCTTGTTTGTTTGCTTTTGTTTTTCTTGGTAAATAAAACTAGTTAACTTGCCTTACTCCTAGAGTTATAGGGAGCTTCAAGTAAGATTATTCAATCAACAATTCTAATAATATCTGAGTGTGCATGTCCACATAGAAAGCATCCAATGGGTGGTGCCTGACATTTGTCCTCAGTATCTACGACTGGTGGGCTGGACTCACATAGAGGCACACACACACACACACACATGCATACACACCCATGCACATACACACACAAACGTGCTCACTAGTGAAAGTAAATGTTAGAAAGGATTAGTGGCCAGCTGTATTAATGTTATCTACATATTATGTGTTTTTCACTCCATGTAGTCCTCACTTGCTACTCTTCATTTAGGTAACATTTGTGAGAAATGAAACATATCTATGCTCCAGAATTATAGGGAAAGAATATTTATTGAATGTTTCTTCTGTGGCCACCCTGGTTTTGGGTGCTGGGAATCCAGTGGCCAAGATGGACAAGGTCTCTCCCTTCGTGAGCTGACACTTGACCAGTGCTGATCAGAGGAGAAAGGCAGTAAAGTCCAGACAGATAGATGAGGAATTTCAGATGAGGCTGAAGTGCTGTGAAGACAAAGTGATGAGACTCGAATGCCTGGGCTGGCTTCTTCCGATTTGGTGGCCAGAGTAGGCCCTTTGAAAAGATGATTCCAGAGTGAGAAAGAGTTAGCCACGCAAGAATCGAGGGACATGGTTCCAGGTGGTGGGAACAGCCAATGCTAAGGCCCAAAGGGAAGAATAAGCTTGTCACACTTGGCCACACTCAGAAAGGCCAGTGTGGCCAGAGGAGGCAGGAGAGATGAACTCTTAGAGGTGGGCAGGGACCCCATCACACAGGACCTGGTAGGCAGGTGTGTTGAGGACTGCATTTGGCTGCATGTAAAGACACCAACCACAGGGACTTGATCTAATAGGGGTTTGTTTTCCACACAACAGAACAAGCTGGAAGTGGGATTCACTGCTCTGCAGAGCCTCCACAACCGCAAAGTCCCACCTGCCTCTCATGTCTCTGCTCTGCCACCATTGTCATACAGCGCCTATGCCTTTGGCCGCCTCATAGTTGCAATATGATTGCTCTGCCTTCCCCCTTGTGTCTCAGTTGGAGGTAGGATGAACAATGAAGTCAACAGGAGGACCAGCAGTCCTCATATCAGCAACACAAAATTTCCCCAGAAATCCCCCAACAAACTTCCATTTACACTTCAATGGTCAGAACTATGTCACTTGGCCACCCCTAGGAGCAAGGGAGGCTAGGAAACATGGGTGTTTTTTTCAAGCTAAGTTCCTCAAACAACGGTATTTTCTTCAGTAGAAATGCTATTAGGCAGGCACCCCACACTGTAATGAGTAGTTTGGATTGTATTCTAAATGGTACGGTATTTGTCGGTAGGTGGGTGAATCAGAAGTTCTGCTTTGAACTTGTAAAACTAGACATGGCTGTTACACCAGAGTGTCCTGATCAGCTTTGTCCCAGCACAGCTTACAGGCAACGATACGGATCCCCTCATGCCTCAGGGTGGCCCAGTGGACTGGGGCCACCAGGGCCCTTGAGTAGCTTGACTCCTCCCTCATAAGGCTCCTTCTTCTACCACAGGGTTCCCTAGCAATGCCATACGTCATTGAATATAAGATGCTATCACCCTTAACATGCAACTCGATGTACAGCTAAGGGAAAAAATGCTGTCAATTAAACTATAACACGATGTTTGCTAATCTAGAATTTTTATTTCATAATTCTTAGAAATGGTTCTTTTAGAATTAAGGCATGAGTTTTTAACCATATAGCACTCTTGCACATACATAAAAAGGAAAATATTCATAAAATTAATTGGTTAGGTATCCTTAAAGCTTCTTTCCATTCAGAATCCAAGTTGGTGGTGTCTGTGGACTTTCACGCTCTGCTCCATTGAGTGTTAGTGATGCAGCATCTCTTAAGAGTGCTCCGCTACTGATTTCAAATGTTCTTCTAAGCAGCTGACACCTATCTGCAAGTTTTGATGTGAATGAAAGACAATGACAACTATATCATGACTGCCAACTGCCAACAACTATCCTGCTGTTAGTGATGTTGAAATGTAGGGGGAAAGTCCAAGATCAATGTACAGTATGTGCATTTCTCTGCGCTCAGTGATGCAAAGCGTTGGGCAGCACTGTGTCAGACACACAGCTAGAGAGGTCAAGGAGGAGGCAGTGGGATGTGAGTCTAGAGCTCAGTGCAGGAGCACAGATAGAGAAATGGGTTTGCAGATTTGGCATCCATAAGTGTATGGATGATAGTCAAACCAATGGGCTTGCATGTGACTATTGAAGCAAAGACCAGATAGAGAAGAGGGATGGTGCTGAGCCTTGGGGTGCTGAAATATTTAAAAATCTAGAAGAGGCGCCAACCAACTCGACTGAGAGCAGCCAAATATCATGGCGACCGCTGTATGTCAAGCTAGTGCTGTGGCATCCCCAAAGGTAAGGAGGAGGCGGATGGTAATCTAGGTCAAGTGCTGCTAAGAGGTCAAGTAGGATGAGAGTGTAAGAGTGACCATTGGCTTGGGCAGCATGGAGGTCACGGGTGACCTTGATAAAAGGACTTTCCGTGATTGGGGGCGGCCTCGGTGGAGCTGGATGAAAACCAGATGGATTGGACTGGGTTGAGGAGGGAGTGAGAGGGGTGATATGCTCAACCTCTTTGAGCAGTTGTGTTGTCAAAGGTAGATGTACAGGCGAGAGACATGGTCGCGCTCCCTTTTCTGAGACATTAGGCCTGTTTGAACGCTAAGCCAGCAAGGCAGGACTGCTGGTGCAGGAGAGGATAACCGTAGAGAAGGATGCGATCCAGTGCAAAGAGTGAGCTTGAGACAGAATCGAGATCCACGGCACAAGACAGCAGAAAGAGGGGCACAGGCGCAGCCGCCCCAGAACTCTGCCCAGGTTTCCCGGCTTCCCCGCGCTGCCGGTCCCACCAAGGGAGAAGGCTCCCGTCTTTGTAGCGTCTTTTATCAAATCCCTGCTATCCTCGGGCCCCTTGTCGGTCCCACCTGGGGACTCATTCCGCAATTAGTGAGCTGGGTGAGGACACCTGGCAGACGGGCCTGTTCCCCGGGGACAGACATCACCCCGTAGGCGCCCCCCTAGGGCGCTCAGCTACCCTACTGCCGTCACCGTCCATCTAAGCGGGTTGGCTGAGCGCGCCCGTGGCGGTGCCACCCTCCTGCTGGACGCTTTCCAACCTGGGGCCACGGAGGGCGCCAGCACCGACCCACGCCTCTTTCAACCGCAAACGCCCCGCCCTCGCCCTCTCCCTCGCCCTCCTTCCTCCCCCTCCGCCGGCGGCCACAGCTTCCAACGTGGCGCTGCCTGCCGCGCACGCTCAGTACACGGGGCGCGCGGGGGCCGGCGGGCCTGAGCACGCGCCGTGACGTCAACGCGCCGCCGGGGGCCGGCGGGGCCGCGCCACGTCGACGAGCCGCGGCCGCGCCCCCTCCCGGCAGCCGCTGTGGGACCGTCCGCGCGCGGCCCCGCCGCCTCGCGCGCGCGCCTCCCTCGCTCCCTGGAGCTCCCGCTCGCGCGCACCGTGCTGCCAGCCCGCGAGCCCGCCGCCGTGCCAGCGCCTCGGAAACGCGGTGCACAATGTCTTCACCTCCCGAGGGGAAGCTGGAGACCAAAGCCGGACACCCGCCCGCCGGTACGGACTCGTTTCCACTTTGTCTCCTCTCGTGGGTCCCCGGGGCGGGTTCGAACCCGCGGGCGCGGGGCGGGGGAGCCGAGCTCACTGCCCGGGCGCGGGGCGCGGGACCTGTCCCCCAGCCCGGGACGTGGCCCTTCTGGGGTTTTAAGTTAAACTCAGCCCCGCGCTAGAGAGACCCATTCTTTAAAGTGTGCGAAACACCGCCAGCCTGTGGGAGTTGCATGCAAATTAGCATGACCGGAGTAAGCCCAGTTGCACAACTTGCAAGAAAGTTTGGGCGGTGAATACTTACTTCGAATGTACAGATGTTTTAGGAAAACGAGCAACAGGAACAATTACAAGTCAGTGTTTTTAATATCATGGTGATGATTAATTGGAGGCTGACAGCATTTCATACAAAAGAACCAAAGGAGCGGAAATAATTTTTATCATTAATCACTCAACATGACTTTCTTCCCCCGTTTCTTTCGCATCCAGCTTTTTCTCAAAGGGAGGGTGGTGGTTTGTTTTCTTATTTTTTTTTGCAAATCCTAAACTTCTGAGCCAAAGAAGTTAAATCCAGGAAAGAGTCATCTTTCTTAGAAAATAAAGAGTCTAAGCAGCCTTTATGTTTCAAACCGCCTCCTCCCCCCTTCTGAGCACAGTTCCTGTTTGCTCTTTCGACTCTGTGCAAACTGGTCGGTTTCCATTTCTCTTCTCCTTTGGAATGACAGTCGATCCATATGGAGGGAAACTGGGAGAGAAGCAAAGGCCCAGGAGGCTTGAGTCACCTCAGTGTGTGAGGTTCTTTCAGGGTATTAACGGCCCACATTAGTGTTACCAACTCAGTCTTGCAGTAACAGGAGGCAGATCGAAACATGGCTGCTTTCTGTGGCAGCTTTGTCCCATCTTCTTGTTATAGTAAAGATTTCCTGTAACCTCGGTCTGCCGTCCCCCACTATAGGGCACTGATTCTCTGCCTCAACAGGGAGAAGAGAGGGGTTTTTAAATATGCTACATTTCAGAATAGGTAATATTTTTCACTGGTGAAAGAAGCTCTCAACAACAAGAAAACTAACTGGCACTAGGGAAGAAAAATGGCTAACTGATGCGTGTGGACTTCAGAGGCGTGGGATTTTAGAAAATAGTTCCACTGTAATGGAAAATAGGCGTTGGGGGCCTTTGTGTTGTATTAGTTTAAAAAAAAAAGTGCCTCAAAGGGATTTCCTTTAAAGATAACTCTGACCTTTAATTCCTACCACCTTGGGTCCGTGTCCAGCTGCCTGAGGCCCTGGGCTGCCCGGACGGAGGGAATGCCTTCATTTACAGTGATGGCCATGGACCATGCAGCAGCAGCCTGCGCAGGGCTCCCCGGTCCCTGGGTAATGAGGGGCGTGAGAGTGTATGTGTTGGAATGATACCAAATCAAAATAGCAGTAATTAAATTGCACATGGAGACATCCACATGGAGATTTTTAAGATCAGAGATATAAACTGTACATATTAACTCCCTGGGAGACATTTCATGAAGGACTTTGATTTTCTTTGAATTGTGAAGTAAACAGCGAGGCTTTGTGAATTACAAATTAAATAGTTTATTTATGCCCATGGAGCAAGGAGCCAACTTAATTTGTGCTGGTGTAGCCTTGAACTTGGGCTCTATGTGTTGAGGCCCATCACTTCTGTATGGCTCAGTTTTCCAAATCTGTGATTTGCGAGGTTTGGGGCAGCTGCTCTTCCCCTGAGAAAGTCCCAGGGCAGGGCTGTCTTTGCCGCTGTTACTCTCACCATCCATGAGGATCCAAGCCCCAGGGCGTTTGATCCCACAGGTAAACTCCTCAAGTGACTTTGGGGTTAGGTCCTTTAACATTTGGGGCCCCAGTCTGGCAGGAGCAGCTTAGAGAACTGTCACTGTTATTGCGTATTTTCAAGACCAGTCACACTTGGCCAAAGTTAGAGGAAGGGCCCGGCCTCCTGGCCCAGGTTAGAAAGGGGCCTTTTGTCAGTTACGGTATTTTGCCTCCCAGCAGTGCCCCTCAGATGCACTTGCTGCCCTGGTACAGAGGCCCCGGTCTGAAAGCCTTTTTTTGGCAGAAAGCGCAGGGCGTTCCTGTTTACTCTGGGGTGGCCAGAGAGTAGGCAGCTCTACAGAGTAGATGTTATTAGAAAAAAAAAAAGACAAGCCACTATACTAAAGGATAATCATCAAGGATAGCCAAGAGCACAGTTCATAAATCAAAATAACAGCCTTAAAAACTTTGGGAATGCTTTCATTAAGTACTTAAATTGGATAACAAAGACTTGTGCTTAAATCCTCGATCGGAAACAATAAAATTCTCTTCTGTGACTATGTTCATGTTCTTTCGTGTTTTCTCGTTATTGCTGTCTGAACTTGGTGCGTTCCCACAACATCCCCTTTTTCATTATCGCTCTTACCTCACCTGTCTGCCTCTCTTCTTGCTTCCCGGGTGGCATCTTATTGATCTCTTTGTCCCTAGGGGCCAGCACAGTGCCAGGCACAAAATACTCAATAAATAGCTGCTGATGAGTTACCGTAGAGCCTCTTATCACCTCCCACGTCCCCTGTAGTGTACAGGGCCTGCGGCTTCCCTCTATTTCTGAGCTGTCTCTGGTGTGTTCTAGTGACGCAGGTCGGACTCTCAGCCAGTTTCAGTAGCATCGGTGGAAATAGTAACTAACATTTGCTGAGTGTTACAATGTGTCTGTTGTGGGGGAGGAGGAATAATCTTCCCTCTACCCTTCTAGGTTCTTGGCTGAGACCCCGGTAATAAAAGACAAAAAGCAGAATAAAATAGGATAAATAAAAGACATAAATTAAAGAGAAATACAATAAAAGGGAAAAACGGAAGCTTAATAACGTGTGTATCTCTGTATACATAGGAGAGGCCTAGGAAAACTGATAACTCCCCAAAATGGCCCAAGCCGCCACCTTAAGTACCATCTCCAGCTAAAGATAAAAGAAAGATGTTGGGGAGCAGGGGAGGCACATAAATAAGGGTAAGGATGTTAAACAGTTTTAAGATTCTCCTGTCATTTGGAGTCCTCCTTCTCTTCCTGGTACAGAGAGGGAGACACAGATGGTGATTTCCCTTATAAATGTAAGTGTCGCTTACAAAAGGGTCACTTCTACTAGGTTTTCAGAGCTTTTTCTGGTCTACTGTTTAATCAGCTCAAAATAATCCTTACGCCAAAGAGGCATATTGTGGGGTGGCATATTCTGCTCCCCTTTGCCGGCACAGTTCTACGCACTTGGCACTTATTTGCTCATTTAACGCGCAGTCACCTTACACTTGGGATAAAGAGGACAACTTTGGCCATTTGAAAAACTGGCCAAACCATTTGGAGCGTCATTGCCAACTCCCCTGAGCCAGCGACTGCAGGGGAATCCACCAGAAGGACCTCTGCCTCTTGGAACCTCATCAGCTCTTCTCGACAGGGGGCTCCATCACCTGCCAGGTGCCTCCCCCCAAGGTGCGAGATTAATGAGGCAGTTCATAGAGGTTTCTGAAGCGTGGAAGGAGGGCGCTGTGCATACAGAGAACCATTACTGGGGAGTGGTGGATGGCGTTGCATCGCCTCCTGGCAGTGTGCTCTCGTCTGGGTCCTTGTTAAAAGGAGTCAAGTCTTCATGATTTGAGACCTTTCTGCTGCTCTTGACTATAGAATATCTGCAGAGAAATGGGGTGAGACTGTTTTATGAGCGTTATTGCAAATATAGATTAGCACAGTTAGAAGTGAGGTTCTGTGTCATCTAGTAGCCATGCTAGTTCCGCAGCAGAAAGGAGGACAGAATTACAAGCCGCTCTCTTACTCATTTCTGCACGTCTTCATGAGCTGGTGGCAGTGATGTGGATGCCTCTCTTTGTTAAATACACTTTGTTGGCCTTGTTCCCCTCCATCTCCCAGGGGAGCCCGAACCAGATGTCAGTAAAGTTCTCGCAAATCTAATATGGGATAGCTGTGAGTGTTACTAATGTTACTTATGGTTTGCTTTGAAGAGTAGACTTTGCCTCCCTTCTAGAACTGAAACAAATGGAAATATAAACTTCACTGTATTTATTTAAAGAAAAGTGGGAAATAGACCATTTTGCTTCTTTTCAGTAACTTCAAAATATTCAGTTCTCTATTACAGTAACTAATCAGTCAGACATGAGTAAAGGATGCATTGAAGGGTTGTGGGTGAGGATTCTCCCTGAATTAGCTCCTGCAGGGACATTTCCACCAGGCTGCTTTGTTGCTAGAAACGGAAGACTAATTTGTTTTTTATTATCTTCACCAGGCAGTCAGAGGTTGGCTAAGTATGCCCCCAGTGTCTTCCACCCAGTCACTGACCAAGGCTTGAGAGGACAGAAAAGAAGACTGCTTTTATTCCCAACATCCAAGAAAAAAGACCCTTTGAGTCACCGCATTTTTTCAAAAGCTTGCAGTCAGGGTGGACCGCAGCATTTCTAAGACTGTTTTAGATGGCCCCTCCGTTCTCTGGTACTTTGGGTTATGTACCCTTTCTCCCATCTTCTGTGCATATCCTTTTTTTCCGGGCAATGCCCTGTGCATTTTTACTTGGTTTTGTGAATACTTTCCTCTTCCCAACTTCAGAAATCTCTGTTTATGTAGCGAATATTCACTTTTGTATAAAGTACTATATTAGTTACAGTTACATTATATTATACTTGCTCTTGTAACAGACAAGCCAAAATCTCAGTGGCTGAACAATCAAGGTTTACTTTTCTTCCGAGTGGCCCTCCTACAAGGAGTAGTGCCGGGACCCAGGTCCCTCCTGCCATGTGATTCTGCCATCTCGACGCGTGGCCTCTGCAGAGGGCACAACAAGTGTAGGACGTGGTGTGGGGGCCTTATGGCTTGGCCTATGAATGACGTGTCACTGCATTAGTTTCCTGTGGCTGCTGTAGCAAAGCATGATAAACTTAGAGGCTAAAAACAACACAACTTTATTATCTTAAAGTTCTGGACTGAGAAGTCCAGAATGAGTCTCACCAGGCTAGAATCAAAGTGTCTGCAGGGCTGGCTCCTTCTGGGAGGATTCAGGGAAAATCCGTTTTTTTGCCTTTTCCAGCTTCCAGAGGCTGCCCACATTCCTTGGTGCATGGTCTCTTCCGCCATCTTTAGAGCCAGCAATGGCTGGTTGAGTCTTTCTCACATCACATACTCTGACCCGATTCTTCCTCTGCCT
Organism: Equus quagga; assembly: GCF_021613505.1. NCBI lineage: Eukaryota > Metazoa > Chordata > Mammalia > Perissodactyla > Equidae > Equus > Equus quagga. The sequence continues at coordinate 112,418,888 of NC_060275.1, forward strand.
CCCTCCTTCACATTTCAGGCAGGATCCTTGTGATACTGAGCCCATCTTGATAATCCAGAATAATCTTATTTTAAGGTCAGCTGATAAACAGCCTTAATTCCCTCTGCCATGCAACCCAACACATTCACAAGTTCCATGGTCTAGAGCATGGATGGACATCTTTGGGAGAGCATTATGCTGCCTGTCAGTCTCTTTTCCCCATATATGGCCGTGACCCAGGTAAATGGCCCCAACCCAACTGCAAAGGAGGCTGGAATTGGGACTGGTGAACACTTAGCCAGTCTCCACCTCATCCACCAGTCCCCAGTGTCAGGTTTCTTTGGAGCACCTCCAGGTGTGGATCCAACTTTTCCCTGGAAATTTTGAAGTCAGCCTCCCTAAACTCAAGGATACCCTTTCAGCTGCCCCACTCAGTCTGTCCTTTGGGTCACAGCCCCATCGTGGAATAGAACATGAGCTGCTATGGAAGACTGGGCCCAGCCTGTCTAGTTCTGAGTCAGAGCTCCAGGGCCCTGGCTAACATACCATGTCTCTGAACTTCGTGTCACCTCTGGAAAGTGAACGGTGTTGCCCCTGTGTAATTTAAGGGCCTTCCCACCTTGACAGTCTATGATTCTGATTGCAGAATAGCCGTTACTTCCACCTGCTGCCCATGGACCTGAAAGCCCGTCAGGATCCCCATGGGCTCAGGGGCAGGGTTCTCATCGGGGTTCCCCATGACTCATGGTCAGGTCAGGCTGTCAGAGCCCAGTCTCCACACTGGGCCTCTTGCCCCTTTATCCTCTCTTCTCTTTCTGTATGGGGCTCCTGCCTCAGATCCACGAGCCTCAGTAGACTTGAGTGACTTCTCTGCCTCCCAAGGGATTCTGTCTCCTCTCCCCTGGTGGAGCCATTTCTCATCACTAAGATGGACCACATTCTTCTGCTCTGTTCCCACTTCATCTCACCGATCACAGGGGTGGTCCAGTCCATTTCCACTTTGTCACCTGCCACTGCATTGCTCTACCTGAGATGATAGGCTCACTCCTGACCTACAGTCTGGTTGTTGTCTTTTGTTCTCACCTGAGCAACTCTGGGAACCTTTCCCCTCCTCTTTTAGGTGGCTTAGCTTTCCTTTGAATAACATTTCAGTGGCTCTTCTCAGGCAAGAACAAAGATGGCATGGACTTGCAAGTCATGCTCCAGTGCCTGCATACAGTGCTTCGGGATATTTGTGTGACCCGCACTCTGCTTCACAGACTCTCACAGTCATGAGCGAGCCTGGGAGACCAACTCCTCCTCCTCCCCAACGCCCAGCTGTGCATCTTTCTAGCTGCTATTGCATGAGCAAAGAGCACGCTGTTGCTGATTCCCTTCCAGCCAGGCACTCTGACACCCAAGGGGATGCCCCAGCCCCAGGAGGGTTTGTTGTCAGTTGCTTCCTCAATATTTGCTTACCTGGCAAAATCTGACTGCAGAGGATGCTTCCTCCATCCCCTTTGCCCCTTGGGCAGGAAGTTGCTCGGCAGAGAGCTTTTACTGTCAAGCACATTTTCTTCCCTTACCTAAATGGCATAGTAACCAGATTTTCCCCTGGGGCATCGCTTTGTGTTTCTGGGAGGAGCGATGATGCTCTGTTTCCCAGAAGGTCCAAGCAAGGAAAGGCCTGCAGGGTGTGATGAAGGGTGCAGCTTCCAGCGTCAAGCGAGCTCTACGCTTGCTAGCTGTGTGACTTGGGGTCACTGGCTTCCCCCTCTTCGTGCCTCGAGATCTACCCCATAGGGTTACTGTATAGTGGGATGACACGTGGCCAGTGATTAGAACAGTGCCTGGCACATAGTGAGAATGAAGAAGAGCAGCAAAGATGAAGAATTATCTGGATTCTGCTCTTCTCCAGAAGCTTCGTGATTTAGATGGTGATGTACTGACAGCAGTCCAGCTGGTGGTCAGCTGACCATGTCCGTGGAGCACCACGGTAGGCGAGCACTTTACACAGTGTCTCACTTATTCTTCAACAACCCCACAAGTTGCCACTGTCATCCCATTTTACCCAGGAGGACACTGCAATGAGGGATGTACAGGCACCAAAGACTGTGGAGTTGGTGTTGTTAAAACCCATTTAAGAAGAGTGTCTGACAGTGAGCACTTGCCAGAGCCAGGCCTGTTGGAGATGTTTCCCATATGTTAAGTAATTTAGTCCTCAGTGAACCCCGGGGTGGATAGCATCGTCCCCCTTCACAGATGGAGGACCCTGAGGCACGAAGCATCTGCAGCTTGCCCAGACACACACACACACACAGATGCGCGTGTACACACACACACACGGGCAGAGCTTGGATTTGAAGCCAGGAACCTGGCTGCAGGGCACTTCCACTAAGAGGAAGCTTGTTATTCCTTAAATTTGAAGCTCTCGTTTGAATAACAGCCACCACCACAAAAATCCAAGTTCTTTTTTTCTAATGTCTGTCATAAAAATACTTACATTTGCAAATAATTCCACAAAGATTTCTGCAAAAATAACTCTGCCTTTGTATTTTCACAAGTGAGGAGTTCTCGTGACAGTGATAAAGCAATCACAGTGTGTGCTGTCATATTTCTTGGCAGTACTGCAAGTTACAATGAATCTGTCTTCGCTTTGAGTTATTATTATTATTGCCACTTTTCATGGCTGCATTAATCACCACACATACTGGGAAGAATTGATGAAGTTAATTGTTTTTATAAACTAAATTAAGTGAAGTGCTAATGCGGGGTGCCCGAGCCTCGACTCAGCTTAGGAGTGGACAGGCCACTCCGGGCGAGCTTCTGAAGACTGGATCATTTCCAGTGTCACCTTGACATTCATCGCCAGTTTTCTTTGTAGTTAGCTGTGCAGCCCTTTTTACTTTTAGTCAGTTTGTGGATCACATGGTGAGTTGTAGTTTAAAAGTTCTATGTCTGCCTAGTTGAAATGATTCAGAGACCAGCTTTAGATGGGTTTGTGAATTAGTTTGCCGAGGCTGCTGTAACAAATACCACAGACTGGGCGGCTTAAACAGAAATTTACTTCCTCGCAGTTCTGGAGGCTGGAAGTCCAAGATCAAGGTGCCACCAGGTCTGGTTTCTCCCAAGGCCGCTCTCCTTGGCTTGAGGATGGCTGGTTTCACACTGTGTCTTCATGTGGTCTTCCTCCTGTGTGCAGGCATCCCTGGGTCTCTCCCTCTTCTTATAAGGACGCCAGTTCTGCTGGGTTAGGCCCACCCGAACAGCCTCATTGTACCTTAATCACATCTTTCAAGGCCCCTTCTCCAAATACACCCACATTCTGAGGTTATGTGGGGTTAGAGCTTCAATATAGGAAGTGGGGAGGCCCACACTTCAGCCCATAACAGCACCTTTAGTCAATTTCTAATGGGTGTGGTATAGGAGTAGGATGGATGGGGGAGGAAAATGAACTTTAAAAAAGCATTTAGTGGGACAATTCTTCCTTGCTCCTCCTTTGGCTGAAAACATACATAACTCTCCAGTCATGCATTTTAAGAGAGAGTGGAAAATTATCTTAACACGCCACAGAATTTTATTCAGTCTCCATTTCTTAAGGTTTGGCAGACTAGATAACCTGGGAAATCTTGAAAAGCTGCCTGCAAATATTTTTGGTTTTTTAAAATTTACACTGTTTGGCAATTCCTGGTCTGGGAAATCTGATGTAAAAAGGATTTCCGGGCAGCTGTGCTCCTGGTCTGAGAGAAGCACACACAGCATCTGTCCAAAGGGATGTTGCCTGCACCCCAGGCCCCAGAGGGTCCCCCCAGAGAAAGCCCCACTGAAGACAAGCTCCTAATCCACAATCACCGTGAACAAGAGCGAGACCCAGCAGACAAAACCAACAGTGGGATCCGACTCCCAGGGACCTCAGATAATATTTGGATATGTAACTATAAGACAAGGATGCCTAAAATGATTAAATATATAAAAGAATTAAAAACGAAAAATAAATAAGACTCTATTGAATAAAGAACAGATGAATTTGAGCAGGGGGGGGAAGCTCTAGAAATGAAAAATAAAATGATTGAAATAAAAAATCAGTAGATGGGATAAAAAGCAGATTTTTGAGAGAACTACTGAACAAGATTACATTTCCTTCTTTCCAAAGTAGAATGTCCCCTCCCCATTGAGAAGTGGTGGTGGCGGCAGCAGGGAGATTCCAGTTCCAGTCACATGGTTAAGCATGGTCTCTTATTTTACCCGCCCTCTGCTCTGCCTTCAGTGCACCACTGCTGGGTGCTGGTGGCCGGGAAGCCAGCATCGTCAGCTTCCTGAAGTGGGGGGCTGGCAGACTTTCCCAGCGAAATGAAAACTAATCAACTCAAAGTGTATAAGCCTAAGGGTGTTTTCACATTCTCCTTCCTGACCGTCAGCATCATAAAGAAATTTGTCCTGGACTTTGGTAATTCAGCAGGGTCCAGCCAAATTTGAAACGCTGGAGGACATGGCCTGACAAGTTGACTGTGTGGTGTGTTTGGAGCTGTGCTGTGGCAGAACACCTGCAGGAGCTGTCCTGAGGAGGGCGGAGGAGGCCCAGGAGCCCCGCACACGAACCTGGGGGCCTGCGAAGGCCGTTAGCAGGGCTCCGCTTTCTGTCAGGTGCTCACCTGTGCCAGCAAGCTACCAAAGGCCTCTGTCCTAGCTCCTTCGGGCTGCCGTAACAGAATGGCAGACTGGTGGCTTGCAGACAATAGAAAGTTACTTCTGACAGTTCTGGAGGCTGGAAGTCTGAAATCAAGGCACCAGCAGATCTGGTGTCTGGTGGGACTTGCTTCCTGGTGTATAGACAGACTGTCCTCACATCGTGGAAGGGACAAGGGAACTCTCTGGGGTCTCTATCAGGGCACTAATCCCATTCCTGAGGGCTCCACCCTTGTGACCTCATCACTGCCCAAGGCCCCACCTGATGTCATCACATTGGGGGTTAGGTTGCAACAGCCCCTCTTCTCATTAAAACTTCTCCATCTCAGGATGCGGCTCTTGTCCCCTTTCTGCAGATGCGGCAGCGAGGCTTTGAGGGACCAACTAGTCTGAGACCGTATAGCTGAGGACACAGAGGAGCTTGCTGACCCAAATCACATGCTGCTGACCGCCATGTGAGGCTGGCTTTTTGGATATAAGGCCAGCATTTCCAGAGTGTTCTGTGGAACACTGCAGTTCTTAAGGATGATAACTCAAATAACTACGAAAAAAAAAAGGTTCTGTGCTCACATACATTTGGGAAAGAAGGCATGCTCTGTGCCCCTTATAAAGCTTACAATGCTCACCAAAGGCCAAGAAAATCTGTCTTGAGGAAAACCATTTATTTGTTTGACCTCACATTTCCTCCACTTAATAGACCCTAGAATCCTCATTTTTTGTTTTTTGGGTTTTTTTCTTTCAAAACAATATTGACACATTAGCCATTAAGGAAATGCAAATCAAACTACAATAGGATACCATTTCACACCAACTATGATGGTTATAATCAAAAAGATGGAACAGGAACGAGCGTTGGCGAGCATGTACGAGAATCGGACCCTCAGACTGGTTGGAATGTAAAATGGAGCCACGGCTTTGGAAAACCGTTTGGCAGTTCCTCAAAGGGTTAGATACAGAGTTATTATGTGACCCAGCTACTCCACTCCTAGTATATACCCAAGGAATTGAAGGTATATATCCATGTGTCCACACAAAAACTTGTACACAGGTTGTTCATACCTGCATTATTCATAATAGCCAAAAATTAGACCCAACCCAAATGCCCATCAACACATGAATGGATAAGTAAAATGTGGTATATCCATGCAATGGAATATTAGCCATAAAAAGGAATGAAGTACTGACATATGCTACAACATGGATGAACTATGAAGACATTACACTAAGTGAAGAAGCCAGCCACCAAAGGCCATATATTTTATGACTCTATTGCTGTCAAATGTCCAGAATAGGCAAATCCAGAGGACTGGTTGCCAGGAGCTGGGGGAAAGGGGGAATTGGGGTGTGGCCATTAACAGGTTTGGGGTTTCTGTTTAGGGTAATGAAAATGTTCTCAAATTGTTTGTGATGATGTTTGTACAACTCTGAATACACTCAAAAGCATTGAATTGTACACTCTGCATGGGTGAATTGTATTGTAAGCGAATTATATGTCAATAAGACTGTTGTAAAAAACGGAATTACCATCTGCTAACACTAGGATTTCACAACACAGTTTGGGAAAGGCTGCCACAGAAGTCTTGGCTGCCCCTAGAGTGGGCTCTGTGCCTGTGGCACAGCAGCTGTCCCATGTCACCTGTGGCTGTAACACCCCGTCAGAAGCATTGTTGGCATTTGAGAAAGTATCACAGGGCAGGGATTAAGTGGGCCCCTGTTGTGTCGAAAAGATGTGCAGAACCTAAAGCAAGCAACCACTTTCTCTGCATGGTTACACTGCTGCTCTTAGGGAATGCTTGAAAGAACACCAAAAACACAGACTGACTAACGAGAGCCTTGGAAAGCTGCTGAGTGGATCTGGAGTAAAAGATGGTGTTAAGTGCTCTGTCGTATTGAATCTCCCCCAGCAGCACTCACCTTCTGTAGTTAATAATTGTCACTGCCGAGTTATCTGGACTAACTTGTGGCCATGGGGCAACAGAAAACTTTCCAGCTCATTCCCCTGGTCCTCTGGTGGTTCCATTCCCACATCCATCATACCCTCCTTTGTTTGCATTTTAGTGAAAGCCGGTGGAATGCGAATTGTGCAGAAGCACCCACATTCTGGAGACACCAAAGAAGAGAAAGACAAGGATGACCAAGAATGGGAAAGCCCCAGGTGAGAGAACTCTGGTGAATCTCGGGCATGTTTTACATGTCACCATTATTCAGTTAAACATTAACGTTTGTTCTGTGCTCTCTGCTTCTGATACCTCCTGGGCAGGGTGGGCCCTGTGCTGTGCATTTTTCCTTTCCTAATCAGTGGGGCGGGGGTTCTGCTCCCAGACAAGGGAGAAATAGGGCATCTCGAGCTCATCCCCTCTCCTGACTACATCTGAGCACGTGCTGTCAATCTGCAGGCAGCAGCTGTCAACTTCCACTGCAATACTGAAATCTCCTTGAGACCTTGGAAAATGCCAGCCCAGCTGACTCTCTGGATGGGCCTGGCATTCTGTGCAGCCAGGATAGAGAACTGCCGATTTAAAAAGTGTCCCCAAGTATCTTGGCTCCTCTCATTCTTCAGCCAAACCTAGAATCAGCAAGGCCACACCCTCATGAGTGTTCCAGTGTCCTTAAATGACATCTCTGCCCCCAGCCCCCTGGGTCCCTGACAGCTCATCTCTCTGTAGTCCCCCCATCTCTGTTTGTTACCTGTTTTCCTCCGAGGTTCTGATGTCAAGTTTAGTGCGAGGACCTCGATGCAAATCCATTTCCTACCACCTTGTAATACCCAAACGTGCACCCCCAATGCATGCAGCTCTCTCCGAGCTTGTCCGCGTGGAAGGAAGGGAACTCTAAGTTTTCTACCTTCCAGCTTGTCCCCAGAGGATGTTTCAGCCAGAGGCGGGAGGAAAGTGTGGGAAGCAGCTAACCTGTGTTTCTGTGGACCAGACGCATGATTTTGTTTCAGTCTAATAGTCCTGAGTAGTAGGTACTGTTCTCACTTCACGCATGGGAACCCGAAATTCCCTGATTCATGCCTGGGAACCCGGAGTCCACAGAGGCCATACATTTACCCACATCATGCACCATCCAGTTAATGGAGCAGAAATTTAAACCCAGGTCTGATGGGGTCCAGAGCAGGCCAGCCTTCCAAAAGAGTAGCTCCCAAGAGCGTGCGCCCCTGAGAAGGACATGCGTGTTCCTGGTAACCCCGTGGGTCTGCTCATGTATGTGCTGCACCCTGGAGGTTCTCTATAGAACTTCGTATGGGATGTTACAGTGCAGTCATTTGAGGGGTAGACAAGATTTAGGGCGAGGTTGCTGAGTGATTATTGCCCATTTTAAAATCAGCCTAAGTTCTGGCTTTAAAAGAAGGCAATTTAAAGAAAATTCTAGAATTATCTTTCTCACTGGCTGTTTTCACAAAGCTGTGTTTGGAACATAACAGCATCAGTAACTCTACGAGAGGTCCACAGTCCTGTATCTGAAAACCTTGGGGCCTGAGTTGTTTCCGAATTGAGAAATTTGGGGGTTTTAGGAGAGTGATACAAATTTTAGGAGAATAGAACAGTACGCATTCCATACAGCACCCGTAGTGGAGTCTCAGGCAGCATGTTGTCATCTGTGTATGACCTTCACAGCAAGGGAGGTAAATTTTTAAAATTTACAGACTTGGGTCAGTTCAGGTTAAGTTTCGCCTCCACGCAAGCTATAAGGAAAATTTCATTTTCCGAAAATTCTTGAATTCAGAATTGAAGGTGAGAGCATTTATGCCCAGAGAAATTTCCTCCAGTAGGAATCCTGTGCTATCCTTTCTTTGTATCCAGTTGTTTCCTTCAGAAGGAAGAAAGAGGATGAGAGAGAAAGACTTGCCTGGAAAAAAAAATCCTGCTAAGTTAATGAAACATGCTTTCTTCCGTGGGTTTAAGTGGAATGAGGTACAAATAGCTGTTTCCCTGTGTGACGCAGCATCAACACAGTGAGAGGTGATCATTTATTAGCATGTTTAGAAATAAGGACAGAACAACCCATTTGTTTTCTTCCTATTGATTTTTTTCGTGGGGTGGAATACAGCATTTATCGAAGATACACAATTTAAATAAATATGCCAGAGGATGAACAAGTGCAAGAGAAAGGAGCGGGCACCCCAGCCCTCTAGATTTTAGCATCTTGCTCACCTTAAAGGTTTGTTCTCCATGGACCAAGTATTTTGAAGCAGGTTGACTGCAGGGTAGGGTTTGAATAATGCATGAGCAAGGGTTTTTCTGTTCCCTGCAGCCAGATTGCTATAATGTGTTCCTTATGGGTGTGTTAGCTCTTGTCCTCTTGACTTGGGCTCTGCTCTTGACCACTGTGGGTCACGCCACTTGACACACCATTGACGGATCAGGTTAGCCTCTGTCAACTCTTAAGCTATTGACATATGTTGCCAATACAACTCCTTCCAAACCCTTGCACCAGTCCTGGGACTCTGTGTAATAGTTTGCTTCCACCACCATGCACTCCCTGTTTGTCTGGTGGGCTGATTGAATACTCATAGTTAATCATTATTGCTAATATTCTAGAGAGCAGTGAGCTTGGCCCTGTTCTAAGTGTTCTGGCCATGTTAATTCATTTGATCCTTGCAATGACTCTATTTTATTGTCATCCCTATTTCAGAATTGTTATTGATTATTATTCCCAGCCAGATTACTACTCCTACTTCAACAGCTCAGAGAAGTTAAATTACTTTTCTAAGGTCACACAGCAAATAAGTGGCAGAGCCAGCATTCTAGCAGTGTGGCTGGGTCCACAATCCTCACTCTTAGCCACAAGAGTGTGCTTACCAGCTGAATTCCTGTTTGGTGCTGGGCACTTACTGAGTGTCACATCAGGTTTAAAGTTCACACCACCTAAAAGTTGGTATTACTATGCCCATCGTAGAGATGGAGAGACCAAGGCTTAGGGAGGTTATCTGGCCCAATGATACATAGCCAGTCAGCGGCCATGCCAGGATTCAGCCCTGAGTTTGTCTTGACTTGGAAGCCCACGCTCCTAGTATGCTACAGAAGCCCCCTGAATTGACAGAATATTTTCAGGGTTGATATAGACTGGAACTCCAGATCCCTCTATAAAATAAACTTCTTGATTCTGGGGTTGCCCGTAACCTTTCTCATATTCCTGAAGCCCATAATCCCGCCCCTGCAGCCTGGCCATCAGTGGACGGCCTCATCACAGTTTACAAGGTTTCCAGGACCAGGCTGGCTTTCCTTTACATGTGGAAAGGCCTGTTTATTTGCAGAATTTGTCAAACGTTTCATGTTTTACATTAACTTCCCTTGGAAATGTCATGCCATGTGATTTCAACATCCATATTACCCTAATCCTGAAGTTTTACACTTTTTCTTGTTTCAATCCCAATGTTCTACAGATCAGAAAATAAGTGTCTAGACTCAGATGCCAATTTCCTCCTTTGATCTATGTCTGCAAAACTCTTTATTTTCCTTCCCAGATATTTAAAAATGGCCTTATGTTTACTGGCTCATCTCTGGGGGCTTCCTTCCCCACTAATCAGAAAATCAAATATTGATTCAGAGAATAAATAACTGGAGCATTAAAGAGGGTATTATGTGACCAAAAAAACCCCCAAAAACAGAAAACTCTTTTACTCGTAATTATTTTTTTGCAAAGATTTATGCTACTCTTACTCCTTTAATTTTATGATCTTTCAGAGATTTAAAAATAATAATTTCTTATGCTTCCAAGTAGTTTTGAGATGCTACATTAAAAAGAGAGAGAGAGAGGATGTAGCGGAAATTTGAAAATGTTGCCCACGAATTCCGATCAGTCTGAGTTCTAGTTACTGTGGCTCTTCATATCCAGGAAGAGTGAAAGGCTTCATTATTATTAGCTAACACTTTCCTTTGTGGATGCTAGATTCCATCTCAGAACTGACCCAATTAAGAAAGCTGTGATTTTCCTCCCAGCCTTTTGTTGAGGCTGTTGAAATGAAGCGCCCAGTTTCATTACGTGAAGGAGAAAATTGCAGGCACAGAATGGGCTTCAGGAGTCAGTAGGATTCACTGAAGAAAATAGTTTAATGTGGAACATGTACTGAGGTCCCACCACGAATCAGGTTTGGTGCAAGATACTCAAAAGGATAGGTGACAAGAAGAGTCAACTAGAAAGGAAAGGGTTTGGGTGTGGACTGGGCGTGGTGGGAAGGGGGTGGAAGGAAGAGGAAATGTGAGTGGGGTGACAAGGACGCGGAGGGAGCAGCCCTTCTCCGACCTCAGCTCTTGGTACAGCTCTGACTTAGGACTGTGGTTCTGTTTCATGCTTCATGTACCTGAAACGTAAGCAGATGATTGAAATAATCCAGCATGTGGGAGAGACCCAACATGGAATACAGACAGTAACAGGTGAACCTAATGGTCATACAAATGATTACTATAACTGACTGAATAGTGTGGGTAAGAAAAGACCCCACCTAAGTAACTTTGGGAAATAGTCTTTTGACTGGATACTATAAGGCTAGAGACAAAAAAAACAAAAAACTGCACAAGTCTCTATCCAGTTAGTTAATGTGCTTTTACCGGGGAATGGGTTAGCAGTTCTGAAAGTGCCTAATGTGTATATAGGATTGAAGAAAGAAGTAAATATGCCGTGGATAGTGATAGCCAAGTTTCTCGCTGTCAGAGAAAGAGGTTACAAATAGGAAAAAGGGAAGAGTAAAATGAACTTTGTGGTGTTGAACTGGAATTGGAGGTATTAGTATGAACTCATAGTTTTAAATGGATGGATAGATGGGTGGATGAATGGATAGTAGATACACACAGACATGTACATACATGCAGAAATACACATAGACGGGGAGGGTTAGTGCACATACCTGTATTTCCTAGCTGCGTTCACTGAGAGGGCCTAAAAGAACTGACACCCATGTAGCCACAAGCATCTTTAGGACCCAGATCTTGGTTTCTAAGCACCATTGCCCAATCAAGGGAAGCAGGTTAATGGTTAACCAGGAGAAGTGCTTAATTGCAGGGCAGGAAGAATGCTAGATGAGCCTGGAACAACTCGCAGTGCCAGAGCATAAGGAGTACACTATAAAGGATGGCGGTTTGTCAGAACCACACGGGAGCTGGCCTAAAGGAGCTCCTAATGGCCAAGGCTGGAATAATTTGCAACAAAGTAAATAATGACAGTATCCGGTTGTAACCCATATAGTAAAATAAACATCAATGAGTCCATCCTGATATAGCTAATTAGATACATAAGTGAGAAGAGGGGACAGGTCTTCTTTATAGAATTCCAATTAATAAGTGTATAAGGAAGGAAAGAAATAGAATATCGCCAATAGGCAAACAGCACAGTAATCGTTGTAGACAACATCCACTGATGGATGCTACCATTAGTGGGTGAAAGTTTAAGGAGAAAGTTTAAGGATGGTTGCATAGTCTCAAAGTATCTCCCCCAATATATTTATTAATTACAAAACAAGAGCATCTTTACAGGGGAGACCATGAAAAGGACACTCATTTACAGCTGAAATAAGAAGGCAGAGCCTTCTCAGACGGGAGCCTGTGCGTCAGTGACTGTAATTTTTTGCTGCTCTGCGCGTGTCTGCGAATGACCACAAAAGTGCTGCAAGGACTTATTTCTCATCAAACCGTCACCTGCTCCTTTTAGCATTCACTGATAACTCTTGCCTGAAACAGTTATTCCCATATGGATGCTATGTCACTATGGGGCTGCCATGACAAATACCACAAACTGGGTGGCTTACAATAACTGAAATGTAGGTTGTCTCATAGTTCTGGGGCTCGAGGTCCACGATCAGGGTGTCCCCAACGTTGGTTCCTTCTGAGGCTATGCGGGAGGATCTCTTCCAGGTGTAGTTTACTGGTGATCTTGGGCATTCGTTGGCCTGAGAAGCATCACCTCGATCTCTGTCTTCATGTGGTGTTCTCCCTGGGTCTCTTCACGTCATCCTCCCTCCATGTGTGTCAGTCTCTGTGTCCAAATTTCCCTTTTTTGTAAGCACATCAGTCGTTGGATTAGGGCCCACCCCAATTACTTCATCTTAACCTGATTACTTCTATAAAGACCCTATTTTCCAAAAGGTCAAATTCTGAGGTACGAAAGGATTTCACATATCCTTTTAGGGGGAAAAAAGTTCAGTCCCAAACAGATGCCAAATGGTAATCTATGGCCATTTTTAATGGTTCTCTCAGTTAAAATTAATTCTTAAGATAAGAAATAGAAAATTAAAAACTCTGAAGTTAAGAGATGGCACAGCCTGTATGCCTGGGAATTTTTATCTGTCAGCTATTATCTGCATGTTTGAACTTTAATTAAACCATGTGGTGAACCAATTTCAACATCATCCTTACTTTCCTACGTCATCTTTTGTGTCCAGGCTAGTTGTCAGCTGCCTTTTAAAAAAGGTGTATCCTTTGCCCCGGGATGTGTGGAGATGCCAGTGGAGTAGGGATGCTGAGTACCCACCTGTTACCAACTCCTGTGCTGTTTTCAGTGCCCTGTCGGCAGAGCCCTGACATGGGAGCAACAGCTGACCTGGGTGCTGGAGTGCCGTGGGCCGCAGACCCCTGCCCATTGCTGCAGGCAGAGTGTCCTCCATGTGGGGGGAGGCGTCAAGTGACATGGATGTCCTTGTGAAGGGGGTACTGGTTGTCACCTGCTTATAGAGTAAGATCATAAGTCCTGCAAAGATCAGCTGTCCTGAAGACACAGGAGATCCCAGAATAGAAAGCCTTTGAGGCCCAATTTCATGGCAGCATGAAATGATGATGAACAGCCCTGACCGCCTTGGTGAGGAAATTGGGGAAGACTCTAGTCGCTGTCGGGGCTGCCTCCGTGAGACTCACAGATCAATGTTCTCAGACTGTAGGCAACAGGAGGCATAACGAAATGTTACAGTTTGTGTACCAGCAGGGAGTGGTGAAAGTAATCGTTTTGCCCATGGCAAGTTGGTCAGCGGAAAGTTGACAGAGCTAGCACAGGCCCCCACATCCCTGGGCGGCAGCCCGAGTCAGCTGGTGGCGTGTAAGGTGCTGTCCGTGAGAGGCTGCCAAGAGAGGGCAAGTATCTGCGTTTACCAGTCTGCAGTCTGTCCTGCTGGCAGCTCTCCTCTCCATCGCTCTGCAAAGGCTCTGCGAAGCCGCTCTCATTCCCCCAGGTGATAGAGGGCAGAGCCTCCGACCAGGTGCTGCCTCCCCTCCAAGAAGCACTGTGCCCATTTCCTGGGGCTGCCCGGGGGGCTTAAACAGTGGAAATTTATTCTCACAGTTCTGGAGGCCGGAAGTTGGATATGGAGGCGTCAGCTGGCCGTGCTCCGTCTGAGGCTCTAGGGCAGGATCTGTGCCAGGCCTCCTCCTAGCTTCTGCTAGTTCCTAGGCTGGCGGCAGCGTGACTGTAATCGCCACGTGGCATTCTCCCTGTGTACCTGTCGGTGTCCAAATTTCCCGTTTACAAGGACACCAGTCACACTGGAGTAGTGGTCCCCCCTACTCCAGTATGACCTCGTCTTAACTAATCACATCTGCAGCAACTCTGTTTCCAAATCAGGTCCCATTCTGAGGTGCTGGGGGCTTAGGACTTCCACATAGGAATTTGGGGAGGACACAATCCAACCTGTAACAAGCAGGCAGCACCTCATGCCACTAGGCATCTGTGGGCAGTGCCCAGCTGTGTTGACATGCCAACAGCAATGGCAGCATAGTAATTTATTAACCAGGAGGCTTACATAGCAAACGACTCTCACTTCTGTGCCAGCACTTACTGTTGCCCAGGTTGAGCACTGCAGCCATCTGCCTTCCTGACCACGTAGATGCTCTGTACCAAGGATGTGGCCCCAAACTTTGATCACATACCCATCAATTTAAAAACTGTTTTGTGACTGTACCTCCAATATATATATATATTCACTTGTAAATTATACATGCGCACTATGTGACCATTATATAAGTTATAAAATGTATACAAGATGGATATGAATGCTTTAGATAAAGATGAAATAACTAACATTTTAAATGTCGTGCTGGTCATTCTGACTTTGTATTATCATCAGCTAATACTCAAGGTCCAAATACCCGTGGGATGAGGTTTCTCACTAATGATTCAGGACGCAGATCTCAATTCTAATGGCCTTCTTGGTGGTCTCGGGTTTGCGGGCAGGGCAGCTTCTCGTCAGAGCTGAGTCGATGGCTGGTATTCGTAACGTGGCTGAGGAAGTACCTACGAGGAGGGGTAGTGCGAGCTCCTCTCTCTTATGACTCTCCATTTGAGCTTCTATCGGTGTGAACCTCAGCCTCCCGAATCTTTTTAGATTCCTTGCAGGAATCTTTTTAAGCCGCGTGTCCATTTTGTAAATGTGCATTTAAATTCCTTCATAATCCATTTGAGCAGAGTTCTAGGTGCCTGGGATACATCAAGGGTAAAACTAGAGAAGTTACTTCATTACCCCATTAACCAAACGTGTCATATGTATGTCGCAAGACACTGGAAGCAACGGAAGGGACACAGGGACCTGTGGGTGGAGACCCCGCTCCTTCCTCTAGAGCCCCGGTGACCACGAGGCTGGTGGCACTATGCCTGCAGACAAGCGAAACAGGCCACGGAGTAAATAGTAGTAAGGCTTAATTCGTTTTGTTTTGGTTTTTTGGTAGATAAGAAATAATTGTAAATATGACAGATTTGCATGTTTATCTCCTTTTCCCAACTACATTGTGGCCCTCTTAAGCACAAAGAACTGCCTTCGTCATTGATTGATTAGTGGTGGCTCCAATACCAGTTTCCCAGTTGTATGTAGTGTAATTTAAACATTTCTTCCAAAACCTGTGGCTATGTGTATGTTAGGATGGTCGATAGGAATGCAACTCTGTGCATTTTAATAAGTTTTGCCCAGAGTTGCCCAGTGAACACAGAGCATGATGTGTGTGACCCGGACACTTGGTGTCCTGGAAGTCCTGGGCATTAGCATTATCAGGAACTCAGTCTTTGAGTTCTCCTTCCACGTAGATGGGCCCCAGAGGAAGGCTCGCGTCTGGCAAGTAGGGAATCAAAGGCTCGCTCTCCACGGAGGGATGGAGCATATGGGCATCCATATGTCACAGGAGCCGGGCTGGACTCCTTCAGTTTGGGGATGAGAAGAAGAGTGCTGAAGGCCCGGCTTTCCGCCGGTGCTGCTGGTGATCGACTGGGAGGCAGCGTTTGCACAACATCTGGTTCCATAATGGATGCGGAAACCAGGTGTAATTGATTAGCTTCTGAGTGCCCCTTCCTGCTCCCTCGCCCTCCGCAGCCCCCAGCCTCCTTACACGACCGCTTGCTCCCCTGCACACAGGGAGAGCTCCTTTAGCAGATGGAAGGAGGACAGAGAGGAAATGGAGCTATCGGTTTTCCCATCCAGACACTGCTCTGTGCATCTGCACTGGAGTCAGCCTCTTGGAACGGATGACTCTTTTGTTTTTATGGCGTTCCTCAAAGGGTTGTACTATTTATCAGGAGCGTTTTCTTACTACATAAACATATGAAGTGAATTTAAAACGACTCTCCAGTGTTTGGATGTTATAGAATGGAATCTGTGATAATAACTTCATCGAATAGTGCTACATATAAGAATAACTACATAGAAACAAGAGCCCTTTATTGAGTTTATTACATTACAATGACTGTGCATGAAATTTTTAAACCCTCTATTTAAATAACCTCCGTTGACATCAACCAGCTCAGAATGCATAGCACTCAGAAAATACTTAGTGAATCAGTAATAATTAGCTTAGACTTTGATTCTTAAAGGCAAAACAAGTAATTAACTTATTAAGTTAATTCTTATTTTCCAGCTGGTGAATGAGGTAAGGTCAGTATTGAGGAAGAAAATTCTTTATCCTTGTGGGCATGTTCTCTTGGGCCCTCAGCTCTCTCTAGGCAGGATATTTACTTTAGTTTTGGGCTGTGTACATCCTCTAAGGTAGGACGTAGTCATTAATGTAAAATTAATGTGGACTAGAGTCATCAGGATGCTGTTATAATCAAGAAATCCTCATAGAACCATCAGATTTAGAGGTAGACACAACCTGAGAGGCCATCTAATCCAGGTGCTCCCAGGTAGAGCACTTGAGAGGTAAGATGTCAGATTTTACTAAAGATCTAGAAGGATCTAGATGCTAAAAGCAAAACATCTATGGGGTAGAGATCCACGAAGATTTCTATGTTAAAAAGAAGCCCTTGCCCACTTCTGGGTATATCTCCAAAAGAATTGAAAGCAAGATTTCGAAGAGATATTTGCACACCCTTGTTCTTGGCAGCACTATTCACAATATCCGAGAGGTGGAAGCAACCCAGTGTCCATCAACAGATGAATGGATAAACAAAATGTGGTATATCCATACAATGAAATATTATGCAGCCTTCAAAAGGAAGGAAATCCTGTCACATACTACAACATGGATGAACCTTAAGGACATTATGCTAAGTGAAATAAGCCAGGCACGAAAGGACTAAACTGTACGGTTCTTCTTATATGAGGTATCTACAGTAGTCACCTTCGTAGAGACAGAAAGCACAGTGGTGGTTGCCAGGGGCAGAAGGGAGGGGGCAAAAGGGAGTTGTTTAATGGGCATCGAATTTCAATTCTGCAAGATGAAAAGGTTTGGAGATATGTTTTACAGAAATGTAAAATATACTTAACACTACTGACCCGTACACTTAAAAATATAAGTTAAGATGGTAAATTTTATGGTATATGTTTTTATCATAATCAAAAAAAAATTTATTTTTAAGAAACAAAAAAAGAAGACCTCACTGCTGTGGAAGGCAGTTTTGTGGCTCCTCAGAAAGCTAACTGTGGCTTTACCACATGACCCAGCAATTCTACTCCAAGGTATACACCTGAGAGAGTTAGAAACAGGTGTTCAAAGAAAAACTTGTAGATGGATGTTCATTGTCTCATCGTTCACAATAGTCAAAAAGCGGAGACAATCCAGATGTCCACCAAATGAGGAATGGGGAAACACAACACGGTACATCTATACAGTGGAATATTACTCAGTTATAAAAAGAATGAAGTGCTGACACATGTTACAACATTAGACAAACCTTGGAAATATTAGGCTAAGTGAAAGAAGCCAGACAGAAAAGGCCACATATTATATAATTCTACTCATATGAAATGTCCTGAATAAGCAAATCCAAAGAGATAGAAAGCAGATTCCTGATTGCCAGGGGCTCGAGAAAGGAGGAGGGAGTTGGAAGCGACTGCTTCCTGGATGTGGGCTTTCTTTGGGGGATGATGAAAATGCTCTGAAATTAGATGAAGGTGATGATGGCATAACCTAGTCGGTGTTTTAAAAGTGCCACTGGATTGTGCTTTAAATGGTCAAAATGGTGAATTTTATGATATGTGAATGTTACCTCAATTACAAAACAAAGTCCTCATGCATGAATGGTTGGGAATCAGGGCTGCCATCTAACCCCCTCATTTTCTTAGCTGAGAAAGTAGAGGTGGAGTCTGGTGAAGTGACTCTGGAGGCCACGGCTACAGTACTCAGGGACACCAGGACACCCCAGGGGAGGTGGAGAAAGAGGCATTTGTTGGATGCTTTCCACTGTGAACAGCAGCAAATTCTAGCTCAGCCTGGCTCGGGCAGTGAGGACAGCACTGTCTCTTGTGACGAAGGCCCAGGGCAGGGTTGGCTGCAGGCGAGGTGGGTCCCTAGGCTCTTCCAGGTCCCCCCCCACCCTGCCCCGGCACCACTCGCAGCTCTGCCTTCCTCCTGAAGGAGCTTCTTCCCTGGTGGGTGGTGAGTTGGCCACAGCAGGTCCAGCCTCCCCACCCAGACATGTGGTATTCAGGGGGAGAAATGGGTATCTCTTCTTCAATATTTTTAGGAGCAAGAAAAGCTTTGGGAAAAGTCCTCCAGCAAACTCACTGGCCAGGATTGGGTCACGTAACTGTCCCTAACTCAGACATTGCTGAGGTCTTCTCAGATGTACCATTTGTAACAGTGTGGATGCTGAGAAGTCAGGCGCCAGTACCCTAGGCCATGTGGGCCAGGTGGAGGCCAGTCCAGGGAGGTCTCCCGGAGCCCTGGGGATGAGCAGGCACCCCAGGTCTACACAGAGGGGTGAAGTCCAGAGAGGGCAGCAGAGCCAGAGGTCAGAACCTCGGCCTAGAGGCTGGGAACTACGGCACAGGGCTCAGGATCCCAGGCCAACCAGGCTGGCAGCAAGAGGTCAGAGCCTAGGCCCAGGGTCTGAGTCGGCACCTGGCCAACAGCACAGAAAAGGTTCCCTTCCCAAGGGCTCTCAATAGAGGCCCCTCTGAAAGCCAGACCCAGTCCCCAGAGCTTGCATGTTTGAACCTGGAAGTGGGCCTAAGTAGTGTCCGTGCACATTTAGAATGAAAAACTGAGGGATTTGTAAGCCCAAATCTTCTTGAAGTTTAGTCCCTACCATCAGAACTAACCAGAGAGGTTGTAACTAGACTTGCACTGTTCCCCATTCTTCTAGTAGATTTTTATGGGACAAAGAGTTTTTGTGCCCAGTAAGTTTTTTAAACAGCAGCTGTGAGCTGATTTCCCAGTGTGCACACATGCAAGGATTCCACTTCCCTGCTGGTGGCCATTCGTTCATTCACCCAGGATCTGTAAGCACCTACGATGTGCCAGGCATCCTGCTCCACAGTGGGGACATGTTAGAGATCAAAACAAAATCCCTCTTCTCACAGAGCTTCCCTTCCAGTGGGAGCACCAAGTAGAGTCAGCCATGCTGCACAGAAAACACGGCAGGGAGGTCTGCGTCTCCGAGGAGAACGGCACGTGCGGACAGCCTGGCTGAAGGTTCTTCCCCACCAGTAACAGCGGCCAGGGCCCTCTCTGAATGAGTTGGGCGGAGGCATTCACAGGAGGGAAAGAGGAAATGAAGATGAATGCTGGTGCCACTGTCACAGGACACAGCTGCTCAGACCGTGTCCTCCTGAGCCCACGGGTGTGCTTAAGCTCACTGAGTCATGCTGCTGCTGATGGCCCCGATAACCGAGCGCTGCTGCTCCACTGTTGACTTGGGGTTGTAGGAAAGTTGGGTTTTCTGCTAAGGGGAAGCAAGAATAGGGTCTTTATGGAAATGGCTTCAAGAATTACAGTCAAGTGTGAGGCTAAGGATTTTGCAAATAAGGCACAATCGTTATGGGTTGTCTGCTGTGCTGGTTGAAAGATGTTTGGCTGCAGACTGCCTGGCATCCTATAAGCAGAGCCTTCTGGGGGACGACTGCCCAGCACCAGAGAAAAGTGTCTCCATGGTATTCCAAGAATTTGTCCAAAAAGGTGGACTGCCACCACTCGGTTTTTATTCTGGATAACTTTGAATTTATATAAATAAGGACTAAAGATTAAAACTGGCTGAGTGAGGATTATAAATGACATCTGTTGAGTGTTCCTCTGTAGGAGGTCTTTCAGTGTGATGATGATGAAATTTAGAGCATCTTTGGCCAGTCTGACTACATGTAGAGAAGTAGTTGCTCTTGCTCTTTTGAGAGGTGTGGGAGGTAGGGAAATGAAGGCAAGGAGAGCTATGCAAGTTTAAATGTGGGTGCCTGGTTTTGAACATGGCGTTGGGTCCAAGTTTAAGTTTGATTATAGGAGTACTAATTTGTTCCATTTATTTAACATTCCTCCCTACAGAATAGCCTGACCTCTGTAGTTAAGGTTAACTTTGGCTCCACAAGGATTCAGTAGAAAGCAGACCTGATGGGATAGTTCTGACAGATTTGAAACCTATTCTCTTTGTGGAGAAAGGGTTTTTGTTATCCTGCCATATTGGATAAATTCTGTGGGTTGAGAGAAAAACTAGGACAGTTAACATGAATGTTGTTAATTAACAGGCTGTTCAATTAACATGGAAAAGTTGATACCCTTTGAACCTAGAAGCACATACAGAATTCTGATAGGCCCAAATACGGGGAGACCCTATTGGTCGGGGAACAGTGTAAATGGGCATTTCGAAGAAGGCAGAGTAAGTGACGTTGGTGTTGCTGGAGGGAGGGCTGGGCTGGACCTCTCCCCTGCCTCTTCCTTTCCACATCTCTCTCCTTCTCTTCACTCACACTTTGTCAGAAGGGCCAAAAGGTATATCTTTCCAAAGCTGCTTCAAGGCACCACACGGCGCCCTTGCCCAGTGCTGTGGGTTATGGCCAAAAACTCATATCTTCAGGCAATTTTAGGATTATTTTTTCTATTTCTGTGAAAAATGTCATTGGGATTTTGATAGGGATTGCAGTGAATCTGTGGATCACTTGGGGTAGAGTGGACATTTTAACAATATTAATTCTTTCGTTCATGAACACAGGATATCTTTCCATTTATTTGTATCTTTTTCAATTTCTTTCATCAACGTTTTACAGTTTTCAGTGTACAGACATTTCACCTCCTTAATTAAATTTATTCCTAACTATTTTATTATTTTTGATGCTATTGTAAATGGGATTGGGTTTTTTATTTCTTTTTCAGATAGTTGGTTGTGTAGGGAAATGTAACTGATTTCTGTATGCTGGGTTTGTATCCTGCATCTTTACTGAATTTATTATTAGCTCTAATAGCTTTTTGGTGGAGCCTTTAGATTTTCTAAGATCATATCACCTATAAACGGAGACAGTTTTACTTCTTCCTTTCCAATTTAGATGCTTATTATCTTTTTTCTTGCCAAATTGCTGTCGCTGGGACTTCCAGTACCATGTTGAATGGGAGTTTTGAGAGTGGGCAGCCTTGTCTTGTTCCTGATTTAGTGGGAAAGCTTTCAGCCTTTCACTGTTGAGAATGATGTTAGCTTGGGTTTGTCGCAGACGTCTTGCCTTGTGCACCCAGGCACACACATACACGCACACACACACACACACACACTGTGGCAGGCTAACTGTTTAGCTGTCAAATAAGGTAAAACTTGAGACCCTTCACAGTTTCTGCTGTAACAGGGTGGATGGAGGGAGGAAGCATGGACGGTGATGTGACTTGCCCAGTGGTGCTTAGCTGAGCTGAAGTGGCAGAGGCTGGGCTGCAATCAGGAGTTCTGGTCTCCTGAGTCCCAGGCCAGCACCTTCGCCGTCAGTGGCCTAGGAGTGTGCAGAGCCTCTCAAATTTGAATGCAAATGCAGATCATCTGGGGATCTTGTCAAAATGCAGATTCTGCACCAGCAGGTCTGGGTTGGGGCCTGAGGCTCTGCATTTCTCAAGGCTCCTAGTGGGTGTGGTACTGCTTGTTCCCACCACACTTCGAGTGGCGAGGCTCCATCCTAGTCTCTGTAATGCTAAGAAAGTCTGTATACTATTTAGAAATGTATAGATGCTATGTAAAAAGTAGAAAATGTTCTATGAATAATTTACCCTTTACCCATCAGTAAGTAATTATTGCTTCCTAATTGACCACCATATGCTCCACGAGGGCATAGCCTGAATAATGGCAGCCACTGCTCCAGCAAGTCTTGAGATCTCTGTGGAAGGAGTCACAGAGCCAGGAAAATGACCTTCCACTTGGGAACGGCCCAGCCCAGTCCCCTGTGTGGGAGACACAGGATACAAAGACTGGGTCCAACTCGATTTCAGAAGCTGTAGATTCGAGATTCCCAAAGTCAGCTGCAAAAAAAAGAAAATCAGACCAGAAGAGTACTAATAAGAGGAAGTTGGCATCAGGGTAAAACCGATGACTCACGACTACTAAATTTGTTATGACTTTAAGTGGAAAAAAGAAATAAGATTTTAAATGAGAAAGATGGTGCCACATGGACCCAAAACAAATACTGCTAAAGAATGGAAGAGTTTGTTCTCATTTTGCCAGCAGTTCCAAATGTGATTGTAGATAGAAACAAATGCAAACCCTTCCCAACTTTGGCGAGGCTGAGCCTACTGGCCGGATTTCTGTAAGAAATGCCTTTGTTGGGTCAGAGGGGAGCCTGAAGGGGGAGCGGAAGGGAAGGAGGCTCAGGTCAGCAAGGGTCTCTTGAAGCCCCACCTCTCCTCCTGGGAGGAGGAAGGAATTCTACGCCTGGGCATCTTCTGGGCATTCAGAGCTACGATTTTGTGCCCGCCTGGCTCTCGTCCCTGGATGAGAGGCTGAGCATGTGGTCTCCTCTCTGAGTCACTGCATCAGTGTCCCTTCGAGATCTAGGACCCACAAAGGAGATGTGTTTCCCCTGAAAGCTTGAGTTTGACACACTCAGGCTGGGCCTTTTGCCTGTTAGTTTATCTTCTGGTCTTCCTAGCTTTCTTTTTAATCCTAGGCCACATTTGTGACTATGAAATCAAGGAATTTAGGTATACGTAGTCCCCAAGAGCTAGCCTTCCATGTCTGCTCGAAATGTGTGTATAGCATCTTTGGCTGGGAAAGTCCTGAGCTGGGGGCTGCAGCGGGGCTCCCTGAGTAGTGGCCTGGGCTCCTGGGTGGTCCCAGGTATGGCACTAACCTTCAGGGCCTGTCTCCTCCTCTGTAGCACGAGATTCGTAGATGAGTCTATTTCTCTTACGGGACTTTTATGGTGAAAACAGAATAAGGGAAAATGATTATCTGTGAGCTTGGAAGAAAAGTAAAAGCTCATCATGATTGATAACAGTCACCTGTGTATGGAGTTCCTGTTAAGTGGTTGGAACTTTGCTAGGTTCTGGAGGAGACAAGAAAACATAAGTCAGTCCTCAGGAACTGGGGGAGATGCTGAGTCCTCACTGAGTTCGTCCACATTCCTTTGGAGGTAGAGTACTTCCTGGGTAGTTGATTATAAGTCGTTTCAGGCTTAAACGGGATTAAAGGTGCTGTGCTTTTAAATCCTTTTAATTTAAAATTTATACTAAAAATTATTTATGACATTTTTAGGATAGCGCAAAGAAATGAACTCTCTGTGCTCTATGGCTCGTTGAACAAATCTCTTGGGTTTACTTTTGTGCTATACATGCTTTTCTGCACCCAAACAATGCACCATTTGTATCTTGGCATTTGCTTCAATAATCTTCCAAAAGGATGCCTGGCAAATGCACTCAGATAACATATAGTCCCCCTAGCATGCAGAGCAAGATGGACAAGTCTCCTTTTCGTATATCCTTAGGAGCTCCGTCAACACCAAAGGTGTCACGACTCAGCATTGTGATGAGGATGAAGATAATGACATATAATAAAATGTATAGCCAACTCAGACCAAGGTTTTTAATGAGGCGGGAGCTTGGTTTCACACATTTATTCTTCTGCTTTAGTATCTGGCCTGGAGCCTGCAGTATAATCTCTCCTTTAAAGTGCTGTGTGCTAATTAGTGACTGCAGCATGCTGTCTTTCTCTTTACTAAAAATGCTCAAGAACTGCTTTATCTCTTGCCTGGGTATTCTTCACGATTGTTCCTGTATGTGCCTCCATTCCTCGTCTGTTGTTTCTTCCCAAGTGTCCCAAAGAAACGGGCTTAACAGTAGCCTTGTTAGGATGACCCAGAGGAGCTAAATGTTATTTCCGTGGTTCTGTAGCCCCTGCATTGTTCTTATGAGGCATCGGGGTGAAATAGAAGGACCCAGTTAGGAGACCTGAGTTGGCCAGCTGGACCACTAGCTAGCTCAGTGACCTTGTGTAACTCAAATTATAGGATGGGAGATACATGTATGTACGGAAGGAGGATTGAATTAATTTCCATGGTTTTTAACATTTTTATCTTCTAATTTTTTTGGCCTGACGGGCTCTTAATAGATATCTTTCCTCTTCTATCACCTTAAGAGTTTATCATAAATACTTTTAAATGGACTAAATGTTCAGCTTTTTTTTTTAACTGATTACTCTTTTTAGAGGAGACTATGACAGCAGTAGTGAGGCAAGGTGGCAGGTATATGTAAGGTGTATCTATCCATATTTCTTTGGCATTGACATTTCATCAAGGGACACGGCTA
The DNA here is from genome assembly GCF_021613505.1 of Equus quagga. Taxonomy (NCBI): domain Eukaryota; kingdom Metazoa; phylum Chordata; class Mammalia; order Perissodactyla; family Equidae; genus Equus; species Equus quagga. The sequence continues at coordinate 112,443,418 of NC_060275.1, forward strand.
TGAAGGATGGCTGTCCCCTTCTAATGGCCAGGACCTTGCGGCTGCAGTGGCCAGAAGCATAAAGACGTGTAAAGAGGATTTTTCGGTACATCGAACACTGAATGTCTTGCCAAGCAGCTTCTGTGATTGGTCCTCTGTTCTGTGGGCTCCTTCCTAAATGCATCCTTAAAGAGTGGTGGGGAACAGTAATTTCAAGAAAGAACCGGTATGAATGGCAGTCGCTGGGTGGTGAGTGTGAACAAGGTATTGCTGTCAGTGGCTAAGGGTCATCATTTAGAAGTCGACATTTTCCCCCAGATGGTTTTCCGTAGGGTGACCAGTCCATCCCCATGGCGTCTAGCCTGGTACGGGTGGGGTGTGGTGGCTCACATGCAGCAGAACCAGTTCAGAGTTAGCAGCGGCTTGTGGGAGGGGTGGAGGGATAGAGGAGAAAAGATTTCTTCTTACTACCCACGGATGGCCAGGCTTCAAAGTGAGTTTACTTGGCATAATTGACGTGTTCCTGAAAAGTTCATCGTAAATCACAATTTCTCTTAATCAAATTTGATTTCCCTACTGACATAATTTCAGAGCTTATTCAGCCTGGTTTTCCCATTGATTCTCCATTGAATGGCACTCAATTTCTGCTTCTCCCCCTCACATCCTATTTGCCTCTGAAAATTATAAATGATCAGTAAGCAACCCTGGGACACCACGCTTCCTAAAATTGGCCACAGCTTTCAGTGGAAGGGGCAGCGTCGCTGTGAGGTGGGTGCTGAGCTGAGTGGTATGGAAATTAGTGACCCCAGGTTGATCTTCACATCCTCTGCTAGAGAAATTAAAAACGGCCTTCATCTCTGCTGAATCCAGAGATACCGTATCATCAAGAGGATTCATGTCAGGTCTGATTTGGGATCATCAAATTAATTTTACTTGTGACAAGCCGACATGTAAAGAAAGTGATAAACACTTCAGTGAGGTCTCCCTGTTAAAATTCCATGGTGAGTTTCACAGCCAGGGGGCACGGATGATGGACAAGGCAGGAGAGCTCCCCTTCCCTCAGCGGCCTGCCCTGTTTCTTTCCATGGCATCAGAAAACTGCCCCTGTTTGCCTATAGACCTGCTTAACCCACTCATTTACCAACAGTTGTGTTGATTCTTAGCATTTTTCTTTGCCTCCCCACCCCAGATGAACTCGTGGAAATTGCTTTCAAGGGGTGCTGTTCACCTAGAAGTGAGCCAGCACTATTTTAGAAGCACACTGGCCGGGTCCTGCCTATTAAATGGCCCATAAGACAAGCAAACGACTGCCAGTTGCCTGGGTTTCTCCAGGTCAGATGATGTTGCTGTGGGAACCCAGAGACGGGGCAGGCTTCTATTCCATGTCCCATGGGGAGAGTGGAGCAGGGCACAGCCGTTAGACTTGGCTGCCTGAGTGTCACCTGGACAGGGTGGGAGCGTTAGCAGTGCATGGCCAGGGAAGTTACTCCCACTGTTATTTGGAGCTGTGCCCATCAGTTCACCAATACTCTGTAGTCCAGATGCAGCAACATCCTTCTAAGTAGCAAACCCAGGACATCAGGCGGCTATGTCTCTAACCTCTCCAGCATTCGCTGTTGGGGGCCTCCCTTCTCTCTCCTCCAAAAAGAGCAGCCAAGCAGCTGTCCATGTACCTCCCTTCACCGTGGGTGCAAGGAAGCTGACAGCCGCATTTGAGGCGCCCCTACAGGAAGCCCCTCACTGGGAAACCCTAACCTCCCAATAGGAGAGCCTGTGACTGCAGATCTGCTTATCTGCATTCCCTCGTTTTTTTCAAATCCTTTTGCATTTTTTCCTTTATATTTTTACTCATTTTGCTTTTTTTTTTTAACTCATATCATAGGTTTTCTTGCCATAAGAAGTATGAAATGCAGGCATCAAAACATTATTTTAAATTACGATATATTTATTTCTTTAAAGTTTTAATAACAAGATTTCAAAATAGGTCTAATCACTGCTCTCACTCTGAAGTTATGATGAATGTAAATGGTATTTGGAGATATCTGCCTTATCAGTAAAGTGATGCAAAAGTTTACGGGTGCTACTAATTCAGCTGTGGTTTGTTGCCTGAATTCATAATGAAGGAGAATGCTAAGTCTCAGTTAGATGTTAATGAAAATAAAGATGTAGGGGTGGTTGGTTGGTTTTCCCCTAGCCTAGTTCATGGGTGTCCTGATTGCTATTTCTGGGCCCCTTTGATTAAGATCCTCATCCTATTCCTCTTAGAGCTGTATTATATCAAAACATACAAATGGTCCCTGACTTACGATGGTTCGACTTAACGCTTTTTCCACTTTACAATGGTGCAAAGTCTATACACGTTCAGTAGAAACCGTACTTTGAATTTTGACTTTTGATCTTTTCCCAGGCTAGCAATATGTGGTCTGATCCTCTCTCGTGATGCTGGGCAGGGGAAGCAAGCCACAGCTCCCAGTCAGCCCCACCATCGCGAGGGTGAACAACCGATACACAGCCATTCTGCACCCATCCAACCATTCTGTTTGTCGCTGTCAGTGCAATATTCAATTAATTACATGAGATAGTCAACATTTTATTATAAGATAGGCTTTGTGTGAGATGATTTTGCCCAACTGTAGGCTAGCATAAGTGTTCTGAGCACGTTTAAGGGAGGCTGGGCTTAGATGGGATGTTTGGTAGGTTGGGTAGATAAAATGCATTTTCAACTTAGAATATTTTTAACTTACGGTGGGTTTATTGGGACGTGACCCCATCGTAAGTTGAGGAAGATCTGTATGTCTAACCTTGTATGTCAGGTTTACTCCAGTTTCCCATCACATCAGAAGCTTTCCAAAGGTCTGGATTTGGGCGTGGTTCTTGTGGTTCTAAGCCCCATGTGTACCTTCAACGTGGAAAGAACCCCTGACTTAGTTTAAGTGACTGGACTGTGGGTCTGCATTGTTGCCGGCCCTAATCACCCTTTTCATTTTCACGTGTAAGCAGAACGCACAGGGGCAGACTGACGGGATGAATGTCCCCTGATGCTCAGCCCTCAGCCCTTTCTGCTTTGTCTGTTCACCATCATTAGAGAAACTGCATGTCTTCCTTTCTGGTCATCACCCAATGAGGGCTCCCTGCTGAATTGCTCACCCCAGCTCTCTCCTCTCCAGGACACACCAGGCTGCCCACTGGCTGGAGAGACAGCACCTTAGGGTGTCTTGCTTCCCCTCACCTCTGCAGTGGGATGGGGCACAGGGAGCACAGAGTTTGGGGCAGAGAACTTGGGTGTCGGTCCTATCTTTGTGATCTGCTACCTGTGTGATCATGGAAAAAACTTAAATTCTTTAGAGCCTGTGCTTCTTGGCTGTAAAATGGGGTTAGAAATAATAACCCCTCACAGGGTGAAAAGACACCAACTTTGTACAAGATAAGACACTTCATGAATGGCTGCTGTTGATCATAAGGATAGCTAAGGGCTTTCCCAGTCCAGCCTTCAAGGCTCATTGTAGAACCACAAGCTTGCCTCGGCCTGGTCAACAACTCTCTCATGTGCCACAGTGGTTCTCGGGCTCCTACTCACTGTAACCTGACATTTAAGGCCCCACCCGGTCTCATGCCTTCCAATTCCTCACAAACCTCGCGACCCACCTGTTTCCACGAATCCAGGGCCCAAGCAGGCATTTCTATTCAGTTATCAGAACATACAATGCCCATTCCTCCCACACACTTTGCCCTGCTGCTCCTCACATCTAGAAGATTCTCTCACCTTACCTGAAGTGTACCAGTCCTTCAAGGCCCTACATAAGCTCCTTTTTCCCACCTTTCCTCACTCGCATAGCCCATGGGGACACTCCCCATCTGAATTCTTTGCGCATGCAGCTGTCTGTGCCTCTGTGTCCATTTGTGAGAGCTGCCATAGCAAAGTGCCACACACTGGGCAGCTTCAACCATAGAAATGTGTTATCTCACCGTTCTGGTTGCTGAAGGTTCAAGATCGAGGTGTCCACGGGGTTTGTTTCTGCTGAGACCTCTCTTTGGCTTGTAGATGGCCTTCTCCCTGTGTCATCACATGGTCTTCCCTCTGTGCTTGTCTGTGTCCAGATTCTCTCTTCTTATAAAGACACCAGTCATACTGGATCAGGGTCACCCTAATGACCTCATTTTATCTTAATGACCTCTTTAAGGACCCCATCTCCAAATAAGGTCACATTCTGTGGTTCTGAGGATTAGAGTTTCAACCTATGAATTTGGGGGACACATTCAGCCCACAACAGCTGTCATTACCTTCCTTGGGTCCTTCCTGGGCTGCCGGTGTGCTGTGTTTCTGCCGAGATTTTCTCTTTAAGGAAGCAGCATGTGCTACCTCACTTTGTACCCCTGCGGTGCCTGCAAATGGTAGACGTTCAAGTCATTTTTAGCTGAAAACTGGACTTAACTTAGTCTTGAGTCCCAAACTCGATTTAATCAAGCCGATGTATAGCCAGTCCTTGGACTTACTCAGAGGACTGTGTGAGAAGGGTGTGAACAGGTACCTCACCCTGAATCAGCTGGTTGTGGTCCAGTGAGGAGGACGGGGCATATGCACTTGTAGGGCAGGACAGTGCGAGGCCCCAGAGGAGTGAAATGGAAGAGAAGGCACTGTTGGAGTTCAGAGGATTTTAAATGCCAAGAGAATAAGATACCGTATCTAGCATAGCTCTCACAGAACATGAACACTCAGGAAGGCCAGGCGTGCCCTCCAGAGCACTGATTTAGGAGGATTTTATTAGGAGGGTCTGGTAATCACTGTTCCTTTCTCAAACCAAGGTGATAATTCATCCAGTCAGCGCTGCCCTGTCCCAGGTCCACCCCATCCACGGCTGGCCTTCAGTCGAGGGCAGATACAGACACGGAGCTTTGGCCTGGGAGGTGAAGTTCCTGTTGTTTCTAATGAAGGGAAAAGCTTCAGGCCCAGACTGGGTGGATGGAGGCCGTCCATGCAGCCAGCTGGGAGCTGCATGTATCCTTGGCCACGCCAGTCCCTGTTTCTGCTTGCCCTCAATTTCCCTTGCAGTGTGCAGAAGGGTATAATGCTTCACTCTCCCCTCATTCCAAAACCGGGAAGCATGTGCCCCATGGCAGGATTTGTGTCATGTTTGACAATTTCAGATATTTCAAGGGGTCAAGCTCTACATTCACTCGTGTTTAAATTAAAGCCCTCAGTTGTTATTTATGCGCTGCATTACATTTTTCCTCTGCGCCTTCTTTCCTCACTCAGCACATTCCCAGGGTAATCTCATTTCCACTCAGTTCTTCGTACTGTGCTTCTGCGGATAACCCCATACCCGTATCTCCAGCCCTCATCGCTTCCCCCGGTTCTGGCTAGTGTTGCCAGCTACCTGTTGGGCATCTCTATTTGGATGTCCAAGACAAGCTAAACTCCATTTGCCCCACCTCGCACCTTAAAGCCTGAGAGAGGGGAAGTCTTGTAGCCCCCACAGCATGAACACACACACACCGCACTTCATGTACCTCTAGTCCTGTGCCCACAGGACTCTGTGCCCCGAAGCAAGAGTCTGGATGTGTCTAGAGAAAAGTCACACAACCTGGCTGACTCAGGTCACTCTAAATTTCACGGCAGGGTGCTGTACAGTTCACCTTTTGGTTCCAGATATGACTGCTCATCTTCAGCTCCCCTCTCTGCTCTACACTCTGAGGCCCCCAGTAGAGCGAGAGCTACCTGAAGACATCCAGGCCTTGGCCACCTGTGCATTCTTCCGTCCCAGGTACCGGTCCAGGGGAGCGCTCTGCAAACCAACTGACAGATGCCAGAAGCCCCCTCTTCACCTGGCCGACTCCTACTTATCCTTGCACCCTCACTTGGGCCTTGGCTTCCCCACCTGGGGTGGGGCGCCCCTTTTCTGGGCTTCCTTGGAACTCTGTGGAACTCCATAAAGCCGCACTGTGTTGAAGCTGTGTTTTGGAATTTCTCTCTCCCGTCCTTAGAGTATTCATTGTGTGCCGGCCTCTGCAGGAGACGTGGAGGGAAGCCCTGAGCACAAGGCCCACCCTGAGAGTGCTGGACACACGCTGCGGGCAGGAAGCCCGTCAGTGGTCACGCGCCTTCCCCTGGGAGGGGCTCAGCTGGGACAGGTTGAGTCGGTGCCCAAAGGTAGCCGAGCCCGGGTTCTAAGCCGGGAGCCTGTGCATTTTCCCCAGAGACACGCTGCAGGCCTGGCAGGAGGGCGCCGTCTGCCTGTGCCTCTGACTCAGCCGGGCACAGAGCACTGTGGGGGGCTGAAGAACATTCCCAACGTGGTTGCTCCCCATCACTACAGAAGACCGTGCAGGTTCCTCCATCAGTGTCACCCGCCATGCCTTCTCCGGCCACATTCCTCACGCGCTGCACTGCCCCACTGCACCCATCACTAGGTTGTGGGCCCTGCTTCCCTCCTCCACCGTGTGCTCCAGAGCATCCCCACCCCACTAGGCTTCAAGACCTGATATAAAGGTTGACCTGATCTCACCGAGAACCTCTTCGCCTCTGAACCCTAGCAGACCTCCGTGACTCTCAGCGTCCTGTCTGTGTTGTGGCTGTGCTGACATGTTTCCAGGAGGCATCATGGTGCCATGAGGCAAGCACAGGATGAAAGGGTGGGGGTTAAACCTGGTTCTGCAAGAGCTGCTCTGTGGCCTACGCCACAAACCCACGACGCCCTGAGCCTCAGTTTCCCATCTTGGAGATGGGGCAGTAATACCTTGTTCAGAGGACTTAATGTGATAAAGGCTGGTTAAGGCTTCTACGTGGTGCCTGGCCAACAGCCGGCACTCAGGAAATACCAGCTCGCTCTGTTTCACCTAAGGCCTCAGGACTCAATTGTTCTAGAAGGGCATGGGGAGGGGAGGTGATAGTTTTTACATCACCAGTGTGTGCATGTGCATGTGTGTGTTAATGCAGATTAAAAACTGTTTCCTTGTCTGTCTTAATTGCTTCAGTACACAGTAGTGAACTGTCCTCATTTGTGTCTGAAGGTGGAGGTGACTGGACCTCCTAGGGCTGGCCCTCTCCTGGGAGCACGGTGACCTTAGAGCACGGCCTGCTTCTCAGCCCTGAGCTATGTCAGCATCAGCTGGGGTGGGTAGAACACAGGTTGCCAGCCCAGTCCCCCAAGCTTCTGATTGGAGTGGGGCCCGAGAATGTGCATTTCCCACCAGCTCCCAGGAGAATTGATGCTACTGTGTGGTGACCACACTTTGAACCACAGCCCCGAAGAATACAAGAGAGGGGCCAGCCCGGTGCCATAGTGGTTAAGTTTGCATGCTCTGCTTCAGCAGCCCAGGATTCGCGGATTTGGATCCTGGGCGCAGACCTACAAACCACTTAACAAGCCATGCTGTGGCAGCATCCCACATACGGAATAGAGGAAGTTTGGGGACAGATCTCAGCTCAGGGCCAGTCTTCCTCAGCAAAAAGAGGAGGACTGGCAGAGGATGTTAGCTCGGGGCTAATCTTCCTCACCAAAAGAAAAAGAAAAAGAAGAATACAAGAGAAACATTGATAAATTTTGTTTAACACAGACAACTACTCTTTCCTTTTGAGGGCCTTACCTGGGATGTGTTACAAGTAGCTAAATGTCAGCTTATTTTACATTAGTCACATTTTCAATGCCCTGTGACCTGCAGGAGCATTCCTTGTGTAGCATTTTTCAGAGCCCGCTTCCTAGCATGCCAGTCCTGTAAAGTCCTCTCTGCAGAAGAGTCCTGTGGTCAGAGAAGTGGGCAGCGTCCTCCTATGGTCCCCTCTTGGCAATTCCCAGTGCACCTTACCCTACGATGGGCCAGGGAGGCCCTGCCCTGGAGAGAGCCACACGACCCCGTGTAAGGCGACATTTGTCAAACCCTTCTGACCATGAAGCAGCCTCTGTGCGGAGCCCTGGGAAGCTGTGATCACATTGGACAGTGAGGTGGGATGTGAAGCCTTTTCAGCCCTCTCTGATGCTGGACGTTTTCAGCACGTTACATGTCTGCCTTGTTCCTCTCTGGGAGCATGTTCTGTTTGGGTTTGGACCCAGGGCAGCAGTTACACTGTCTTAACTAGACTGTGTGGGGTCGTGTGGAATTGGACTTGTATTTATGATCTGCTATCCCGAGGAACTGGGCTGGGTGTTTATAAGAATGTGTGTACATATTCTGAATAGCAAACCTAAAAACGTTTCTAGAGTATGAAGTCATGCAATAGAACTCTGCCAATTTGTGTTAATTCTGGTGAATCATAGTGTGATATACTTTTTAAAAATCCAAAGTATAAAATTCCAGAGCATAAAATATTTATAAAGAATGATGTCATTCCTTTCATGATCATACTATAACTCAGACTTGCCTAATTAGAGTGTTGCCAGGAAAGTTCCTCACAGAGAGATATGATTTAATGTGTAAGTAAGAATTATTTGTAATAAACGTACCCATTATTTGTTTATAAATTTTCATTGTGGGGTGTTTGGGGTTTCTTCCCAAAACCTTACTGGGGTTTTAATATTCTTCCTGCCATCTCGTTTCAGTTACCTATTTGTCCAGCCTTTCTCCTAATGAACATAAACTTCAGATTAGTGAAATCTGACTAGATAAAGTTATACTCCATTGGAAAACTCATTCCCCTGATCACAGGCACAAGCCCCCCTCCCGTGCCCTGCGTGTCTGGTCTGAGGACCTTTTATCGTGGTCAGAGCCATCGCTGTTTGTCTCCCAACCCCGTTCCTCTAACCGACCTGTGGTGGGACTTCACCTGCATTCCCCCCAGAGACTTTCACGCATTGCTGATGATGACAGGGGAAGATGGAAGCTCCGGAAAGCTTATCGGGTGGTGTGTTTCCTCAGAGGGAACTGTGTCTTTTCAGCTAGGTTGTGGCCCAGTGGGGGGTCCTGAAGTTGATTCAGTAGGTGGAGACAAGCATTGTTTTTAATGGAATAGGATCAAGCAGAAAATATTAGTGTACATCCCAGGCAGTCAGAGTCAGAACTGTTTGCTTTAGGTGTGTGTCTGTGTGTGCCTGTGTGTGTCTGTGTGTGCCTGTGTGTATCTGTGTGCCTGTGTGTGTCTGTGTGTGTCTGTGTGCCTACACTGGGTCACAGTGTTAAATGACCCAAGTTTTTATTAGGGATCATGGTCAAAATGTGGGAACGCCACTTGAGAGAAAACATTTTAAGCAATTCCAGAGCAGAGAAGAATTCGTAACTTAGGGTAAACTTTTCCCCCTTGAAATTACAGTTTGGCGTTCTGTACCCCCAGGTCCTTTCTGTGCTGGCAGCTGGACTGTCTGTGACCTGCCTACTAAGCAGGGTTTCAGCATTGCTAAAGCTTCTGTCACACACAGGAATTCCTCTGCACTGTTAAAGGGTGATTCAGCTCTTCAGCGTAGCGCCCAGCCCTTAGGACTGCATGAAAGTAGGACCCCCTCAGAGGTAGTGACGGGTAAGGCACCAAACTGGTGCAGTTCGTGGAGAATTTTCTCTGAGAGAACTGGACTGTGAGCGGAGCATTAGGGCACTGGCGTCCCCAGCTTTGCTCTGTGCCAGTACTATGTTGTTAAGCATTTGGGATATGAAACTTTCCATTATTCAGATATAACCCAGTGTGCTGCTGTTGAGAAAATACAGAAACCACCCCTGGTCCATTCTCCCTGGCCCCCACCCTCCCGGTGTCTGGCAGTCATCTGTTTCTGTTTCAGGACCTCCACTGGACAGATGTCACCCTTGCTCAGCCAGAACCTCACTGGTCCTCCACACCAAATCCCCGCTGTGCATACTCCTCTCACGCCTTGTCCTTCCCCATAGCAGCTCTTTGCCTAAATGTAGGCCTTCAGTTAATTTCTCCTTGCTTGTTTCACATTGAGCCAGCTGCCTCAGACACGTGCAGCCTGGCCGACTGCCTCGGAGGCAGATCCCTGGCTTCTCTGTAAGCCAGTCCCCTCCAACTTCTCCGTGTGGGTTTTGAACATAGCCCGCCCCTACTCTGTCTTACTGTTGTGGGAATCCAGATCAAGAAAGGACAAGTCACTTGGCCCAGATCACATGGTTAGGGGAGGATGGGCTGGTTTGCACTGTTTCTGAGGAAGGACCAGAATATTCTCTGCACCTCGGGTTGCCTGGCTTGCTGACCTCCCAGTGGTCAGAGCCTTAGCTGCTTTTCTCTGACCTATAGTGTGGGTTTACATGCACACATCTGTCACCCTCTCAGTTAGGTGCAATTTATGTATTAAATTTGGATAAGTGTTTCATGACCCTAGGTACTGTTTTTAAGTTAGTAAAAGTGTGCCCTTGGGAAAAGCCCATCATCATTTTTGTCTCATAAACTGTTACAAGATATTCCTCCTACGAAAGCGTTTCTCAACTGCCTGGTTATTGGTTAGTAAAGTTAGCCTTAGCAAGTGTATGTGTCTGTCTGATTTTCTTATAAGCCAAGCAACATTTGGGTAAATTCACAAAATTGTGCCAGAGCCACAAAAGGTCTTAAGGCGTTTTGAGGTTTGGACTTTGAAAAGCACCAGGTGCCATTAGGGGCCCAGGCTTGTGGGTTTGGATCCTGACTTCCCTTCTTAGTAGCTGTGTAGCCTTGGGCAGCTCACTAAACTTCTCTGTGCCTCTGTGACTTCTTCTGTAAATTGTGATTGATAACAGGACTTACCTGATCAGGCTGTAGTGAAGATTACATGAGTTAATGCATCTACAGCGCCTGGAATAGTTCCTGGCACAGAATAAGAGAGAACTATTAGCTGTTATTGGTAGTATGTCCATTGTTACTCTTTATCTCCATCATTTACAGTCAAAACCTAGCACTGTAAGTAGTCCTAACCTCTGTAGGTGGGTAGCTCTGATTGTTACAGAGTATTGAGGCCTGGCGTGTAGAGGAGGACGCCCGTGCCTGCTCCCGCTGCAGGAGGTACTCCACATAGACGGACTCGCAGGAGGCTGATGCCCAGTGCCGCCCGGGTGCTGCAGCCTGCCTCCAGGTTCTTGGCGTCTTTTCTGTGTTGCACAGTTGGATGTAAGTGACGATGCTGAGCCGAGGTCAGACTACCCAGTGCAGAGTTGGGAGATTACTGTGGCTACTTCCTCATCCCACCTAATAATGCTTGTTTGAAAATGCCTTGTTTCTTGGGATCTCACGTGATTTCAAGGGTACAAACGGCCCACATGAATTCATGTTCCACCAAGGACACTCGGTCCAGATCTCCCATCTCACCAAGGATTTCGTAATTTCTAGAATTTCCCAACACCTAAATATATCAAATAATTCCAAAGGAAAAGCAGAGCTCAAAGGTATGACTTCACCTTACCTTAAATCTGCTGTTCTCCCACCATCACCTTGCTCCTGAAAGGTTATACTGAGTTGGAAAGTAAAAATGGAGGAGGGCAGAAAGAGTCTTCTGCTGAAGTTGAGTTCTCCTCTCTCCATTAAAAATGCCCCTGTCGGCCCACCCCATGGCCAAGTGGTTAAGTTCGTGCACTCTGCTTCAGCACCCAGGGTTTCTCTGGTTCGGATCCTAGGCATGGACATGGCACCACTCATCAAGCCATGTTGAGGCGGCATCCCATATAGCATAACCAGAAGGACCTACAAGTAGGATATACAACTATGTACTGGGGGGCTTTGGGGAGAAGAAGAAGAAGAAGAAGAAAAGAAGATTGGCAACAGATGTTAGCTCAGGTGCCAATCTTTAAAAAAAAAAAAAAAATGCCCCGTCCACCAGCTTTGCACAGATGGTGCATGCCAATGAGGGCATTCGGCCCTAGGTGGGGGTGCCATGGGCGAGCTGGGCTCAGGCTCACTGGCTGAGAGTCTGTGAGCCAGATGCACAGGCTTGCCCATGGACAGCCGTGGAGAGAGCTCAGGCTTGTCACTCCAGGGACCCCACCCACACGTGGTCTGGAGGTAACTGGAGGAGGTGGATGGAAAAATGGATTCTCTAGACATCGGTCTCCCAATAAGTCATTGTGATTTCTCTTTCAGCCCTCGAGGTAAAAGGCTTTCCAAATGGATAAGCGGCTTTCCACTCTGCATAAAATCTGGAACACAATTGAAACTGCCTTTAATCAGTGTCCTAGAATATGTCAATTCAAGCGCATTTAGGAAATACCAGTAAAATGAAGTTAATCTCATTCCCTTAAGATGTCTCAGGGCCCTAATATGCTAAGGGGCATTTAAATCCCTGAGAGGAGGGTGCAGGAAGCAGTGTTTCCAAAACTTAGTTGACCAAGGTCACTCAAATCGCATTGCAGGACTCGAGTTGGGGGAATGTATTTTGGGCCCCAGTCCTGAGGGTTGTGCTTGTGACAGAGGTAAGGAGAACAGAGCTTGCCAGAGAATTTGGGGACCCAGGTTCTTGTCCTGGCTCCACTTCCTCCCAGCCCAGAGACCGCAGGCGACATGGTCTCCTCTGTCCCTAAGCAGCTTCCTCCTCTGTGTAACAGGAGGCCAGCGGGACTGTGTGCTGCCCAGCCCACACCTCCCAGTGAAGGTCGCTGGACACGGGCTGTGAAATGAGCAAAGGCGAGGTTATTAGTCCACAGTTCTCTCAAGCCAGAAAAGGCTGGGGAGGGGCTGACAATTTGGGAAAAATTCCCTAGGTGCATTTGTTTTATTCTGCCTTGCCACAGGTTTTGCTTAAATGCATGAATCCGATTTTACTCCGTGTGGATAAATGTGTGGAGCTGACGGTAGCTTCTCAGTGTAATCCCAGAGTAATGCCCGTGATCCTTTCCAACCCTTGACCGCTATCCCATCTTGTTTGTTCCAAACCCATTTCTTTCTTGGTGCTCGAGGGGGCAGTACGCAGAAAGTGCCCAAGTGTCCCCAGGGCAAGCAAAAGGCACAGTCCAAAGGCTTGGGATACTGCAGAGCTTTTCATAGTTTCACACAAAACTCATACGGTGGCAAAAATGGAACTGATGTGAGGCTGTGTATAGTCCCTAGTTAACCCACTTAGTGTAGTATCCATACACTTTGCTATAGAAAATATTAATGGGTTTGAATATGGGGTACTGGCCCAGACCCCTCCAGGGGTGTTGATTATACATGGTTTATGTAGCATGTTGCCTTTATAAAATTTGAAAAAATCTGAATTCTGAAAGCAGTCTGGCCCCAAGGGTTCTGGAGAAGAGAGCAGGAGGTATAATGGGAGCTCTGAGGCACAAAGGCACATGTGAAAATGAATGTCACCCACGTTGGCCTGGGGCTTGAAGAGCAGGCTGCCCTGTTACTGGGTTCAGCTGAGAGGTTGCACTCCCCCTGTGAATGCTCATATTGTCGTGGCACCTGATGAGAAGCCTTATCATGCTGTGGGACCCCGTCCTTCTCCCTCCCTCCCCTTACTTCCCTCCTGAAGCCATGGACAAGCCCATGCCTGGCCCCCAGGCGGTGGGGAGGTGGAAGTACATCACACCACAGGGCCCTGCTCTCTCCTCCACCATGGCTCCTGGGGAGTCAGCCAGGTAGAAGGCTCCCTGGTACCCCTACACCCACGCTGCTGGGGAAAGAAGCAGCTGGCATGTGCCCCAGGGTGCTAGCTGCCTCCAAAAGCCAGCAGCAGTATTGTATGAGCCTTAGAACTCTTGTTGTACCAATCCATTATGAATTATTGAATTAACACTGCATATTTATAGCAACTTCTTAATAGTTTAATAACTTACTCATCCCTTATGGATTCTTTGCTATATTTCTTTTAATTGTTAGAGAAAAGAGTCCTTTTAGAACTAACTTCACTGGGCTACTCCCTTGGTGATGCTTCCAGAATTTCAAAATAGAATCCTACACAACTGTTCCTAAGTGTAAAGTGCCTGACACACAGCAAATTGACCAGCCCATCTGGAGGCCAGCGCTTACCTGCCCTGCGGGCCCCAGAGCTGCCACAGCTCAGAACCCAGCCAGCCAGTGTCGTCTCTCAGCCCCAAGACTGGGGACACTGGTATTTAATGTCCTGCAGTTGGGTTACATGCATGATGAGACAGTATAGAGACCTGAGCATCATTAATATTGTTTCTAAGGAGAAAAAAAATCCTTCTACCTGCAAACAAGTGACTTCCCAGCTTTTTGAGCCCTCTCCTTTGTGAGGTGTGGCCCACTGCCCCAAAGCGAGTAATTCCTTGAAGAGTCCTATACCTCACTCTCTTATATGCTGGGTGACAGATGGAAGTCAGCAGAAGCAGGCCATGTTGCTAATACTTATTTGCTGATGATCCATCCCGCTAATCAGAGGATGGCCATAGGAAAGAAGAAAGTTTCAAATGAGAGACCCGGATCCTTCAGGTACTTGAGGATCCAGCTGAGGAGGCAAAGCATGCTGGACTGTCCATGTTGAGGGTGGGAATGGCGGCCACACAGCCTGATCTTCTCCAAGCTCCTGAGAAAATACTTTGGACTTATGGTCCCTTTTGCATGGAGCTGGGTTTTTTGTCATGAGTGAAGTCACACTTTATAAAGAAGATGCCAGTTTCTTGATCAGGTGGGTTGCCTTTGAGCCAGGGCCTCAGCCTAGTCACCTGTACTTTCTGAACCATTCCAGATTTTTAGGGAAATATTAAAATTTTTAGGGAATACAAGAGTCCTGCAAAAAAAATCCAGCTTTTGTTGGCAGCTGCCAGGAATTGCCCTAGAGGAGGTTGATGGGGTCTTTTCCTGTGGAATGTTACTTCAGACTCCCGAAAATGGTCTTAATAAGGCACACACCCCTTCCTTCTCTTCCTTCTGCCTCCGGCATCTGTCCTCCTCGTTCAAGATTCAACTCATGGTTCCATCATCATTCTCAAGTTTGACTTGAGATGATCTGAAGAAGTACCGCTTAGCCTGAGCTCTCTTAATAGGGAGAAAAACTGTTGACTAGTCTTCAAGATCAGTCTGGCCAACGCTGGAGGAAGAGCCCATTTGCTTGGGAACTCCAGGTTATCTCCCCATCACCAGCAGATCCAGTCCAGCCAGATTGATAGGTAACAAAAATAAATCCACGTATCTCTAATCACTCCTTAGCAAGTCTTTGCGGCTCTCTGTGCATGAGGAGTTACATGCATTCCTAAACAGAAACAGCCCCAGGGAGTCACCCAGGCTAATTCACTCCCTGCCACTACTACAGGCTGCACCAGCCGTGCTCATTTGGTGCTCAGGGCATTTGTTGGGCCTCAGTGTGTACCAGGCACTATGCAGGTGCTGGGGACACAACAAATTCAGCCCTTGCCCTTGACCTTTAAAGAGAGCTAGACATGCATTAGCCTATAGTGCAATGTGAGAAGTTCTCATGGGAACACAGCTGGGAGAGAAGCAGTTCTGGCTGGAGGATTGGGGCAAGATAACACGGGAGCCGCCTTTGGGCTGGTGTTTACCAGCTGGCTCGAGTATTAAGGTCATACCAGCATTTCTTCCATGCATGATGAAACTAAGAGCCCAGTAGAGCTGAGGATCATTCTAGAATTCTGTGTCTCCGTTTGGAAGGACCAAGCAACATGTCCAGACTGGCATGCTTTGGAGAGTGAAAGGAGGCACTGTTAGTAATTACACCGGGACGGAGGCCTAACCTGGACTGTCCCAGGGAGTCAGGGCCCACAACCATCCGAGGATAACGGGTCAGGGAGGAGGCAGCAGAGGATTGGCTGCTTTTTTTTCTTTCCAGAAAAGGAGAGGAAGACACATACAATGCTGTCTGCCATTGCAGTCATTTTTGAAGATGGCAATGCAGGAAACGTTTGTACCTACGTCACTGATAATCATTTTAGGACTCTCTCACGGCTCTGTTACTGAACCATAAAGATGCTGGGGTTTGTTTGTTTGTTTGTTTGTTCTTGTATATTCAAATCAGTACCTTTTTGAGGTAAGTGCTGAGGAAAAGCCACAAATTACATCTTGAGATTAAGAACACCTCTTTGTCTGGGGCTCTTTGTCTGTAACAGAACTTATTTCTTTTAAGAGAGAGTTCCAAGTTAGTACTCCTATTCCATCTTCACCTGCCTCCATGAAACAAGCAGCACAGATGCAAAAGATTGTCATCTGGGAGCTTCGTTCACGGATCTCATTTGAAATACCATGCTCCCTGTTTCCCTGGGAAGGCTTCATAGCTGATGGATGCCTCAGGTTTCAGCCGAGCATCCACTCACCCAGCCAGCCCCTGGGCCCCACATCTTTCCAGGTTTCCTCCTGGGTGTCACCGTTCCTTAGCGTCCTTCCTTCTGGTTTCCAAGGTGACAGCTCTGTCCTCGGATGTATTAACTGAGGCTCTGGAACAGTGTCAGCACAGGCAGTTTACGCCCCACTGCTCAGAGGCCACATGGCCCACATTTTCTAGAATAGTTCTGGTTTCCAATATTCTCTTTCATTGTCTACACAAGAACTTCTCTTTGTCAGGCAGTGTGTTCTAGTTCTGGATAACAAAATGCAAAATAATAGGGTTATCTTACCCATCACATGGAACCCAGAGAAACAAGGGCCCTGGGTCCATTTGCAAGTAGGTCAAGTCTGTCTTGAACCCTAATCCACCCTGCAGAGCCCAGCACCCTCATGCAGTAGGCGCCAGGGAGGCGAGCCCCATCTGTGTTGGTTGCACTGGGTCTCTAGTACCCAGCCCTGTGGCTGGCACTGGTGGTTGCTCAGTAAATATTCACTGAGGGCACAGGCACGGGCACGGTGCTGGTGTGCAGGATCCACACATGCAGAGCTGCCGTGCCCCTGCTCTTCAGCTGTGCCAGGTCGAGCTCCCAGCCAGAGCTACTCTTCAGCTGAAATGTCCTCCTCTCCCAACTCTTAGAAAACCCCCTTCCTGCAGGGCCAGCGGGTGTTAAAGGAAAAAGGAAAAAGGCCGCAACTCCTCCTTTCCACCCACCTTAGCTTGCGTTCTAGGGCATTTACGTTTGTTGTGGTGAGTCACTGCTGTCGTTCACCGTGGAGGTTCTGAGACTCCTCGGAACGTGGCCATGCTGTTCTTGTACTTTCCATCACTCCCTCGGAACAGACGGGCCTTAGATGCAGGTTCATTTGCCCTACCATGGTGGAAGAAGGAAGTTTCTGGTGTGGGGTCTGTTCATGCATGCCGTCTCCAAGTGAGCATTATAAAATATAGGTTCTTCTTTGGTTTCTTAAATGTTAAGTTTACATTTAGCCCTAATATCCCTTGAAGCATGTCACGTCCAGCCTGCTGAGAGGCCCTCACAGGATCTCTCTTCCTGATCGTCCCGTTTGTGGCTGTGGCCATGGGACCATCTCTCCGTGTGCAGCTCGGCTTGATAGGGAAGCTCCAGGTCACTGCTTGTTCTAGTCTTTCCCCAAAGCCCTGCATAGTCCTCGAGCGCCACCTCGGGTTACAGATTGGAGCAATCCTCCAGAGGCAAGGATGTGCTTCTCTGCTCTAATTTTCCTCGGTGTGATAACCACCATCCGGGCTCCCTCTGCACTGTCATGTAGCCTAGATGGATCTGCCTCGATTCCCACACTCACCTCGGGACAGTTCTCTCTGAGTCACACGCTGTATGTACAGCAGCCTAACGCATGGAGCTCACCCCATCTTGCCCAAATTCCCACGAGCTCCGGAGGGGGTCATTAGCTCCTCGTTTCAGATGAGGAAACTGAGGTGCAGAGAGCCCAACTCGAGTGCCCATGGCCACCTGATTGTCAGTCAGAAAGCCTGTTCTCTGTCCGCTGGCCCTGTTCTCCTTCAGCCCCGTGGAACTGCCTCACCCTTCAGTTGTCTGCCTCCTTGCTTTTTAGTAACGAGACACACAGAGTGCTTCATTGGAGGCAAAAGCAGATTCTCTGGCTGTCCCCATGGAAGGCAAAGGAAAGGGCCCTGAGGAAGCAGACACCCAGGAGGAAGGAGGAGTGGTGCTGAGCGCCCTGGGCGTGGGGTGCAGTGCAGCATGCAGTGGGTGCTTGCTCTGTCTCTGCGCCTGCTCTTCCATTCTTCACTTGAAATCCTTCTCTGCCAAGTTCATAGAGATTCTCTGTTTCCCACACGTCCTCAGGAGCAGCCCTGGGGGAACTTGCATCCCTGACAGAGGATCAGCCTTGTGGGAGTTCCTCCTGTCGATAAGGACATGCTTGGTCTTCTTGTGGTTGCCACAGGGACTGGTTCCATTGCAAAAGGGTCAACCTGTTTCTGGAAAATCGTGATGGCCTGTTTTCCACTTTAGTTTCTCGTAAACCTCACAGGCCTGCCCTGTTGGCCTCTGGATGACATTTGAGGGGCCCTCTGGGACCAGCTCACTGATGTCTCTTGTCTTCACCCCAGCCCCTGTCCTGGAGCCCTGTACTGTGGGTGAGCACCAAATGCTGGCTAGTGGAGGAAAAGAGGACAGTGGTAGGAAGTAGGGGCCAGTGTCCCTCCAGCCACTGAACAGGCAGGAAACAGGAGGCGCTCCAGATGTGACGCAAATGCTTCCTAATTTTGAGGCATGCTGTACTTAATAGACACTATATGTATATATCTGCTGAGTGAATGAATTAATGAAACTGACTAATAAATAAACCACAAGTAAACCTTTAGGGCCCTGAATATTAATTTACCCAGGAGGTGACCTGGTCACTGGAAAAGATCGGAGCATCGGGACTATTCAGCATCAGAGAGTGAATGAAGACTTTAACCAGCGCTCAGAGTGTGTTTCTCAAAACCTTCCGTGGCTTTGCTGTTAGTCTGTACCGCAGTCTGTCCTGTTGTGCTCCCGTGCTGTTAGGTTCTGAAGTGCTTGCTCTAAACATGTGGGTGAGGGTGGGCCTCTTGGATTAAATGGGAGTCACCTAACGTACTCTCTGGTTTAAAAAGCAAGCAGAATGGCGGTGGGTTTCGCTTTCTCTGTACTTGACTTTTCTCCTCTTTTTCTGTAATCACGGAAAAGGCGTGAGGGCATGGTGTGATCTGAGCAGGGCCACAGAGGCTGAATTTGCAAATCTAAGAGCACGGAGGCCAGCAGCTGCTGCCGCCTGGGGAGCGACTGCCGCTGTCGGCTCACCAAATCCCTCCCTGCCAAGGGTTTGGAGGGTGGCTTAGGGATCTAATTACTGGTGAATCCAGCCGCTGAGAAACCCAAAAGCTCTTGTCCGTCATCCTGCGTCTTTGACTTTAAGCTGCATTCAGCCCTCCCGGCCGCGTTTCGACTTCTGCTCCATGCCGAGCTCCCATCCCTCAGAGAGACCCGGCTAAAGCATCCTGAGAGCAGGGAGAGCTGGCCTCTCTCCTCTTTATCGCTAGGTTCTACCAGGAAACATCCGAGTGACAGCTGACCTCAAAGGTCGGCCCTCTGTACTTCCGGAGAAGGAAGTGGAGCCAGACCGGATGAATCTTTGGTGTCTGTATTTGATTTAATCTCAGTGTGCACTTCCTTCTAATAGGAAGTCCGTTAGCAGTTGTCAGATTTTTTTCTCCTTACACGAGCATTTTCCTTTTTAAAGCGGTAATAGCTGTGCTATAGTAAATGCTTTGTACTTTGACCCATGGACGACACCCTCCTCCCAAAAATCATACCCTTGTAAGACATGACCCTTGACCCTGAAGACAGCAACTAGATCTGATGTGGAGATGTAGACAATAAATACTCTGATCGATAGCACCTGTCTAGTCGGCACTGACTCTTCACTGGCACTTCCCTGTAATTGAAATCCAAAGAATGACGCTAAAACAAGCGTGTTCAGAATCAAAGATGGGGTACAGTGGTCCCCCCTTATCCTCAGGGGAGGCGTTCCGAAGTTCTGCTTTCCTCCTTATCTGGGTTTCGCTTTCCGAGGGTAACTGAAACCACCGATTAGGGGGATCGACTGTAGTTTTGAGCGTAAATGTTACTTACTGAAATGAAGTAACATTTAGAACTGTTAGTACCTGTATGATAGTTACACAGATTGCCTGATAATTACAGTGTTCTCAGGCCATGCAGAGAATGGAGCATTCCCCTGTTGTAACGAGCTGACTGTAGTGCAAGCCCGGATACAGGCACTTCCTAGGTGGTACCTGGGAGCCTTGCCGAATGTCACCAAATATGGCCTGATTTAGCGTATTGGTGGCCCACCTGCAGCCAGCGTCTTCCACCACGTAGCTGTGGTGCTCACCAACAGACAGGCTCCCCACCCCCAGCATCTTCGGCATTGCCATGTGGTAAGACACACACACAGGGATTTTTTTTTATTTTAAAACTTAGCCCTTGCCTTTAATGATAAGCTACCTTCTCCCTAAAAGATATCTTCCCTGGAACATTTAACGACACACAGGAGGCAGTCAATTGTCTTGCCCTACACCGTGTGAATAATACAGGATGCTGGGAGCGGGTGGGCCGGGGTTCAGATCCTTTGGCGCTGGGTGAACATTTTCTCTCTGTGATGCCCTCGAATCCTGCCCCAGGGTAAGGTATGGCGCTTAGAACTGAGGAATGAGAAAACTTAAGGTGGGCACCTTGGCATTCTTCAAAGCAGCTCTAAGGAAACTTAGAATTCTCTAGTCTTTAAAAAAAACAAAGAAAAGAATTCTTAAATTATAATTTAGAAGACAAGATAGAAACTTATAGATTGTCGTTATATAGGAAATTAATTCAATATTTCTCACCGCTAAATGTGACTTTGTCAGTGGAGGCAATGTTCTAAATACAGTGTATGCAGCATTTCATTTAAACTCCCAACTGTCCTATGAAGTAAGGATTATTCCCGTTTTACAGATGGACACCAAGGCTCAGAGAGGCTGCTCTTCTGAGACTTGAACCCAGAGCCACTTGTCTCCAAAGCCCAGGTCCTCAAACTTGCCATTGCACACTTTGCTCTGTGCCTCTGAGTTTTCTCTGTGCTCTGTCGAGGCAGAGGCAGAAGGAGGTGGGTCTTCCACACGTGCAGATGCCAGCACCCTTGCTCACCCACGCATTGTCAGGAAGCGCGACCCGGGTTTCTCCCAGCGGGTGGAGTGACCACTCTCTGTTGTGATGAATACAGAGACTTTCTGGACCAGGAGATCCAGAAGAAGCAAGCTAATAATTAGAATACTTACTGTATTTATCTTATCTGCTTTGCATCTGGGGAAGGAGGGAGAATAAGGAGAGAGCAGAGGTAAGAAGGAGAAGGGTAAGCCACCAGTCCGATGATGGGGTCTTCCTGTATGTAAAGAGGGCTAAGCTTAGGGGAGCTTTCTGGAAATATGTGTCTAGAGGGAAAATGAAGATTCCCAGGTTCCGGTAAGGTAGCTTGCACTATACGTTCTGAGTGTCTGCGGGACACATCGTTTACGTATAAGCCGTACTTGCCCTATACACTCAGTACTTGGGGTGTTGGCCTTCTCTAATTAAATAAGCAGGTGGGTGAAGTGTTGACATCTGGATCAACAGTTAGCCAAATATCTGTGGGTGCAACGTTATCCTGAGAGAAGTCATTTGGAAGCCCCAGAGAAGAGCGTCTTCCCACGTGGAGACCTGACCCCAACTCGTCTCTAGGACAGACTGAGAGTAGGCCAGCCTAAGGTTTTGTCCTAAAGTCACGGCACCCTCCGATCAGGAGGTCTGAATAAGAGAACGAGAGAAGGCCCTTGCCAACGCTGATCCTGAGTCCTTTCGTTGAAGATGAGACGTTGTGAGACCAGCTTGAACACGAGCTCAAACAGTCTCCCCCGAGAGAGTACATTTGCTCATACCATTTCAAGAAGATGTTACAAACTCCATATATTGCGTTCCAGATTATTTTCTCTCTGATTTAGAATTTTATTTAAAGCATTGAGTTGTTTTATTTACCTTTAGTCAGACTCACTGGACAATACCTATTCCTTAGGGAGAAAGGGACACACTTGTCCTAAGGTGCCAGTAGCCCCTGCACACAGTGGACATCCAGCTTCCAGGTATGCACAGCATGGACAAGCTGGCCAAAGCTTTGCCAGCCCCGAGAGCCACCAGCTGAAAGGACCAGCAGTGCCATCTTGTGGGAGTGCTCTCAGCTGCTGACATCAGGCTGGAGGAGAGAAACAACCTTGCCTGTCAAACTTTGAGGAATGACATTACAAAGAAATGTCTAGGTGCAGTCAAGTGAGATGTTTCCCTCTGGTCACCAGCCACGCTAATTATTATTTTGGTGTCTGGAAAATTAATAACCCAAATAAATTAACACCAAGCTATAAAGATATTTCAAGAACTAAAATGGCTAGAAAGGATTTGTTTTCCATCTATTTACGAGGAAATGTATTTCACATCACCCCAGGTGGGAACATATATTTCCGTAAGCGCCATGAAAACACAAAGCCACAGATTTAGAGCAGAGTCAGAATATAGCAGCAGAATCTGCTTCTAGATTGCCTTAAGGGATCTACCCTTTCACAGGGAGGGTCTGCAAGGAGACCCCTTTTCCCAGGTATGGCCATGCAATCTGGGCCATACCCCAAATCACCCCATCGGCATCAATGTAAGAGCAGAGGGCCCCCCCTGACCTCGTTCCCTTTGTGCTGATAAAAACAAATGAAATTGTGCCTCTTCCTTCCGCTCACTGTGCTCTAGCCTCGTGTCCTTCCCATCACACACGCACGTCCATACGCGTGCACATGCACATGTGTGAACCTCAGCTTAAAGGTTACCTTTTCGGGGTCTGTGTTGACTCCCCTCTGTGAAGTAACCCCCCTGAGAATGTTCTGGCACAGCACCCTGTTGGTTTCTTCCTGCTGCTGGGGACCCTTTATAATTCCGATCTCAGCACTCCGACTCCCACTCTGGTGGGAGCCCCCAAGGGCAGCGCTGTGCTGCCCCAGGCTCCCTCGGCTAGAGACCCAGGTGGCACAGATGAGGCTCAGGGGCCATGCTGCAGCTCCCAGGAGGCCCAGGGGAGCCCTTCGCCGTCAGCCTGCCACAGTGGGGCACAGCGTCAGTGTTTCCGCTAGTAGGGCTGCACTGGGGGATCCTTGTGCCTGCCTGTCCCCTCTTGACTGTACAGATACCTTGAAGGGCTATGGGGTCCGGGGCAGCCTGTGCCCCTTGCGAGAATGTGCAGGACAATGGCGCTTCTGCTGTCGGCCTCAGGAGAGGCCCTTCTCATGAACGGGCAGCTGCTTCTTGGAAGGTGAGATGGAGACTCTGACACGGCTCTCTGGGCCTGAGTGTTTAGGAGAGCGCCGCTCCCTGAGTCACCAGGCAACTTTGACTTTGAGGGGGATTTTGAGGGGGAAATCCCTTTCTGGGAAGTCACACGCTTTCTTACCAGGAAGGGAGTGTCACATGATGGCCACCTCCCAGGTTCTGACATAGCCTCTTCTGGATAGCGTGGTGCTACCGCTGACCACCGCCAGTGTCCTGGCCGGCTTCCCTCCTCCCTCGCTTCCTCTGCTGTGACCAGGGGCTGTGGGTGGAGGAGGAGCTGTGGTCTCGGTGCTGAGCCTCTTCCCTCCGGGCACACAGCCTCCTGCGAGCTCAGGTGGCCTCCTCACTTTCATTCATTTCTTCTTGTCTTCAGCGGGCTGAGAAATGAAACAGTCAAGTGGTTCAGATCACGTCAAATAGAAATCAAACAGATTGAGGGCCCAGAGAGTTTTCGTTCACGTCAAGTCCATCAATTTGGTGGCGTCTGTTTGGTTTATCTAGGACCTTTTTTTGCTTTCTTTGGAAGCCCTTTGTGCCAGATGGGTGGGGTTATTCTGCAGGGCTAGGGGATCTGAAGAGGAAAC
This sequence comes from Equus quagga, assembly GCF_021613505.1. Classification (NCBI taxonomy): domain Eukaryota; kingdom Metazoa; phylum Chordata; class Mammalia; order Perissodactyla; family Equidae; genus Equus; species Equus quagga. Next base: position 112,467,006 of record NC_060275.1, read on the forward strand.
ACCTGAACCAGGTGTGGGTTAGCAGTGGGAGCGTAAGGCTGGGTGCCTGGATGGGGTGGGGACATGTGGTCGTCATCCCAGCACCTGACACGTATGGAGGGCTTGCTGTGTGCTAAGCAGCACGTCTCTGTGCAGTCAGCTGGGGAGGCGGGGTGCATCATCATCCCATTTTACAGGTGAGGAGTCTCCACCAGCACTCCCACCCCCGCCAGCCATTAGCAGCGCCAGGGCTGCGGGCTGTCTGACGTGAGAGCTGGTGCTCAGCTGCCGTCCGTCTGCCCCCTTTCTTCCTGGCCACCTTTTGGGACCATGTCATCTGTGTTTTGACTTGATAGATAGTTTGAAACCTTGACTGGGCTTCGTACCTGAACTCAGTGCACTGAGCCAAGAGCTCCGGGACCCGCGCCCTCCGGGCTCTGCCTCTGGGACTGAACAAGTTTCAGCCTCTCCCAGCTGCCATTCTTTCATCCATAAAATAGATCCCATAAAATCCATTATCGAGTCAGAAAGTAAATGTTTAGGCAGATTTGCATATATTGTACTGTCTGGTTGAGTAAGGGACTCTGATTACATTTAGATCTCTTACTTTAAAAATCTGCGTCTCTAAATCATATAGAAGCCAGAAGCTAAAAATAGTAGCCACTACATGACCCTCTTCCCAGCACTAGTGTCCCGGGCGTCCTTTGTTCCAGGTCTCACTCTGAGCACTTACCTACTGTGCAGCCTTCAGGGACATTACTGAACATCTCTGATTCACCATCCCCTCGTCTGTAAAATGGACATAATAGATCCTACTCCATAGGGTTGAGAGGATTGGCCACACAGTTCTGTGTAAAGTGCTTACTTCAGGGCCTGGCCTATGGGAAGTGATCAATAAATAGGAGCTGTTGTCATCCAGGATCATTCCCATCCTTTCAGGAAAATAAAGAACAAACAGCGCAGTGGAAGTTGTGCGTCCCCGTCTTCTGTATACGAACCACCCACTGATGTTTTCAGAGGGTGTTTTCACAAAGAGGAGAAAGCATTTGCAGAGGACAGCTGAGTGGTCTTCCTTGATCCCAGATCAAAACTCCTGACATGGGGCCGGCCCAGTGGCATAGCGGTTAAGTTCTCCTGCTCCACTTCGGCGGCCCACGGTTTGCCGGTTTGGATCCTGGGCATGGACCTAGCACCACTCATCAAGCCATGCTAAGGCAGGCATCCCACATATAAAATAGAGGAAGATGGGCATGAATGTTAGCTCAGGGCCAATCTCCCTCAGCAAAAAGAGGAGGATTGGCGGCAGATATTAGCTCAGGGCTGATCTTCCTCAAAAAAATAAAATAAAATAAAATAAAAAATAAATTAAAAAAACAAAAAGGGGCTGGCCCCGTGGCCGAGTGGTTAAGTTCGTGTGCTCCACTTCAGCGGCCGGGGGTTTTGCTGGTTCAGATCCTGGGCGTGGACATGGCACCGCTCATCATGCCATGCTGAGGCAGTGTCCCACATGTCACAACTAGAAGGACCCACAACTGAAAAAAAAATACAACTATGTACCAGGGGGCTTTGGGGAGAAAAAGGAAAAAAAGTAAAATCTTAAAAAAAAACCCAAAAAGGGGCTGGCCCCGTGGCCGAGTGGTTAAGTTCGCGCGCTCCGCTGCAGGCGGCCCAGTGTTTCGTTAGTTCGAATCCTGGGCGCGGACATGGCACA